>NC_048900.1:24659185-24673211 GCF_011077185.1 Oxyura jamaicensis | reverse complement strand
TCTCCTCTCCTCTCCTCTCCTCTCCTCTCCTTCCTGCTTTTTCTATTTCACAATGGCTTTTTTTATATATATATATTTATTTTTTTTTTTATTTCCTCATTTAATATTTTGTTTGTGCATGATATTACATTTCTCTTTAGGAAATGCCAACAGTCAGTGTTCCACAGCTGCAAAGTTACTACTGTCTTGAGGCTGATACAGAAGGAGATACAGAGCTATAGTCTGTTTAAATGGAGATTAAAATTTTATGTAGCAATTAATGGTTAACTGGGGGTAAATGATCCAAAATTACCCAGCAGGGTCTTTGTTGAACAGAAACACTGCTTAATGTCCCTTGTTTACTAACAGTCTGATGACATTTCTTCTTGTATACTGTCAGGTCCACTTAGAAGCCAGGATTGTGCTACTTTGGTGCAGTAGCACAAAGATCAGGGGTATTGTAACTTGCCCTGGACACAGATTTACACTCCTTGATACACCATGTTAATGTTTTGGGATCTATGACCAGTCAGTGAATACAGCTGGCTGTTGGAAAGTGCTTAATCTTCCAGCTTAACAGAGACCTAATAAAACTGTGATAGTTGTAATGCAATGCAGCCTTCACAAAGTCATCTCCCTACTCCTCGGCACTACATGGAATGTGTGAAGGCCCATGCATTTCTTTGCCAGTTTGATCACACAGGAAAATTATCTTCCTGTTGTTTCCTTCGTGTTGATTATCTTTCTGTATGTTCACCCAAATTCTGTACATCAAAAGCAATGAAGGTACTGCTTTAAATCTGACAGCTTAGGGATGTGCTCCTGGTTTTTGGAAAAAAACTTCTTTTGCCCCTTCCTCCATGATTTTGTGTCACACTAGGAAGGTGTGACAGAATATACCTCCTGGAGGTGAAAAGAAGAAGGGAAGGGGGACACAAAGATCTATCCCATCTATTTCGAGCAAACTTATTTGTTTTGTGAAGTTCACTTAAATAGGCAATAACTACACTTGTGACTTTAGGTTACTTATTTATTTACTATGCTACAATTTACTCACTTTTTTTTTTTTTTTTTTTTTTTTTGACCAGATTCCCCACATAGTCTATGGCACTGAGTATTGGTACTGTAAATACAGTGAAAAGATAAGTTTTGACAGAAAGTGGTCCAGAAAACCTAGGTCAAATGCTTACAGATGGTGATGGTGATGACCTGGTTGTCAGCCTTGAGACAGTGTATGAAATAGTATAGTGTATGAAATAGTAAAATACTCCCCCCTCTCCCCAATTTCTACTGCAGTCCTCCTAAGTCATCCACTAAAATAAGACTTCAAGCAAACAAAAGTAGCAGTTAAATTATCTGCTATGCATTAAATGTACAAATACTGGAAATTAAAATCCTTCTTGCAGCATGCATCCCAAAAGGTTTAAAGATTGTTTTGTATGGAAGAGTAGGAAGGAAAATGTCTGTCAATGCATGCTATATATGTTACCTGTGAAAAATATTTCATAGACTTGAAGAATTGAAGGGAAAAGAATCCTGGGGAGTGATACAAAGTGCTGTTTGGTTTTCAGTACACATAGATCAATTTAAAAATTAAAAGAGGGGAATATCTGATAAGTACTTTATTACATAATAATTACCAAAAATTTCTGCAAAATTAGATTCATAATGTACACAAGTATCCCCCCAGAACTGGCAAAAAATTACAAATAGCCACTGATATAAAATTCAAGCGTAGGCAGATTACATTTCAAAGCGACAAGCCATTTTGCATTTGCTGGCAGGAGCTGGCATCTGTTTTTAGATGTAACATCCTCAGTGTAGCTGAAGAGCCTCTCAGAAAGAACGTTGCTGGGAAGAGCTCCAAGTGAAGACAAAGCCAGGTTTGCAAGATGTGAAAGTGAGCTTGCATTAGACTTCCACCACTCAGCAAGACCTACTGTGTGTGTAGTGAGTTCAGTGAGGTACAGAACTAGTTCATATTTGGCAGAAAAGGGAGTCACTTGAGGTTGTCATGATCTTTTCCAAATAGCTCATTACACTTGCAGCTTCCAGGTGGGCTGGATGATACTCTTTGGTCTTTATTGCTGCTTTTTGGATGACTGGGATTTTCCCCTGATGTTCCTCAGCCTGACTGTTTGTGACAATTCTGGCATTGTCTTGGCGAAATCGAGATCTGGCAGAGAAATGCCAGAGCTAAGGAATCAGATCTCATGTTACACGGTGTCTTTACTGACACCACACTGTTAAACTACTCAGAAATACAAGATAACACTTTCTTTTTCTTGGCCTTGTTGCCTTGATCCAGTACTTGCATGCTGAAGTGGGACTGTCAGAGCCCTGACAGCTGGCATGATGACACACATAGAAGCATCTCCAGAGCTTATTTTTCAAGCTAATTCTTTAAAGGGGTTGAGGATGTATGTGAATGACAGTGTCTGCCAGGCTCCACTGTACCTGAGTCAGCACCAGCTGTTTCCAGCCAGAAAACTATCCATGATTGTTTGTTCTTCACCAGGCTTTTCAACATACAATATGTGGTCTTCCACCTTGTGACTATGCCCTGAGAGAGCATAGTTTGGAAACAAAATTGTTAGTGTATTTATAGTTTCCAAGTATTCAAGTGGTAATAAACCTGTCTTCAGTCCCTGAGAGAGATTTCAGTAAGAAGACTCATGGAATGATCTTGTTAGGAATGATATGTCATTCACGTAAATGCAAAGGGATATGTAGAAGGTATCTCTCTATTCACTTTGTAGTCATCAACAAGCTACAGTAACAGCATCGTATAAGGTCCTTTCTGACCACTGTGTAAAATTATCTCATATTTCTGTTATTTGGGCATGTCCAGAAAGGCATACTCCAACCATGTCTCAGCTGCTGAAGGTCAGGTCATGCACAGCACAGGACTTGAAATATTTAATAACTGAGTGAAAAGCGGGTCTGAGTGGTGACATTTGGACACCACAGACATGCTGGTATTTTCTGGTTTTAACATGACTACTGTTCATAGGTAACCTTGTCAATGTGCCTGGGGTTGCAGTATTTAGAAGCAGAAGAAGCTGGTGGAGTATTTACAGTCAGAGGGATGATACTGAAATTCTAACAAGCACATCACTGACCCAAAGTCCAGGTACTCTGTTATAGGCATTCATGCTTTCTCAGTGTAATTTTCCTTTGGGAGAGGAGCTATCTGATGGCACCTGTTGTATCTAACATCCATAGTCTTCATTCTTTTGCAGAGCTATCAAAGTAGTTGACGTTAAAGGCTGACTATGCAGTGACCTTCCCATTGCTTTGATACTTCTATGAGTTTCCACAAATGCAGTTTCAGCATACTCTTTTTCTGGCTGACATACAGTGACCAATATAACAATCCTTTGAGGAATGTTGTCTTGGTCCCCCCCCCCCCCCCCCTGTTTTTTTTACTTAAAAAATAAACCAACTTTTTTTTTTTTTTTTTTTCTCTCGGACTTTATCTAGCAGTATCCAAAGGGAGGCAACTCTTAAACAACATTTTTGTCATTACAGTATTTAATAAAGACAGTGTACTTAAAAAGTGTTGATCATCCAAATGATACATGGCTGAGACTCCTACACCCCCAGACTTCAGTACCCAAACAGTAAAAAAAAAATAGTTCAGATTGACAAGCTGTACAGAAAAACAAACAAACAAAAAAACACCAACAACAAATTTAGGTCAAGTGTTTTTCACATCCTTGTGAAACACTTGTGTCTATTTTTATAAAAATAACTTGTTGAAAATAATATCTCTTTTATATCCTATAGAATGTGATGAAGGTAATTAGTTGGTTGCCATGCAGTGGGACTCTACTTAAATCCACTGTATCATGTATCCCAATTACTTTCACTCTAAATGCATTTCCAAAGAGCACTTAAAAAAAAAAAAAAAAAAAAATCACTTAAAAGCATGCAAGTGATCAATGCCTCTTTGAATCTAACTGCCAGATAGTAAGTTAGGTAGTTATTTTTATCTAAAAGTTTTCGATCTGCCCATACAACCTAGAAAAATTGATGTTTGTGATCAGGGAATTTCACCTTGGAAAATAAAAAGGAGTCTACAGCAATACTGGAAACATTTGCTGAGCTGCAAGAATTTTTTTTTCCTGGCTATAGACTGTCCATAAAGAAAGTATCTAATTGTACTAGACGCACTTTGGAAACTTTCCCAGAGGAATAATAGATAAGTTAACGGAGCACTTTTTAATTTTGCAAAGTGCACTCTTCCTTATAATTTACTTAATATAGAAATTTAATGTACTGCAGTTTACTGAACAAATTACATTTAAAGTATTTTAGAGTTAGCTTGAAAGCTTTGCTTTGGTAGCCAGTTGGACTTTATTATTTGATTATCCAGATAAGGACAAGCAGTAACAAAGTTCTCTGTCTTAAGTGGTTCCAGGGATTATCTCTCAACCATTACCACTGTTAAATGCAGAATTTAAATTCCCAGAATAAAATAAAGGAGTACAGTACAGTGCTTTCCTGTGTCTGCTCTAGTTAATACTTAGTTTCCATTTGACCTGTTTGAGAGGACTTCTTATTTATTCTGTAACAGCTTTCATGAAAGAGCTATAACTTTATGTAATAAAAAATAAAGTTATAGGAAAATATGAGAAAGCTGGAAATTGATATGACCAGAATCAAATGTCCTCTTTGCATGTGCTGCAATACAGATAACTAAGGCTCTTTTTCCATTTATTTGGGAACTTCCCCAAAAGCGTAATTCTGAATTAGAAATAACAACATATTTAACTTGCTTTCATTAAACCTTATTATAGACACGATTCATCATAAAGGATTATTCAGCCCTGCCCTGCTTAGGGCAATCATATAATTAAATCAAACAAAAAAACAAACCACCACCACCACCACCAAAAAACATAACACAATTTGTTTTTAAAATTGTTATGGTTTGTTATCAGACAGAAGGTAAAATGAGTGTTTGTACTTGGAATGCCATAGACTATGGCACAAATTATCATAGGCTGTAAATTAACATGTTAAAAAATGTCACCTGTTACCTGAAGGGCAGAAATCCTCATTACAGAGGATTTTGCTGTCTTGTAGACAGCCTGGGATGGTCACACAGAGCACTTGGAGTACACAGAGTTACTTAAACTTTATGAGAAGTCAATGCAGAGATCAGAGTTTTGACATGTTCTTTCAAATCATTGTGGCTGAGGCACTGTTGCATACTTCATTGTTTGAAATTTCCTATGAATGGTTTCTCTGCCAGCAGGAGTCATAGAAAAGATAGGGCATCAAAAGAAAGGAAGTATACTTGAACCTTCAGGTGTCTGTTGCTGTTGTCTTCTGCAAATGGGAGTTTCAAGTTGTACAGAGATGGCAGTGGCTGGGAAGAAGAACCTCATGGGATGTGGGAGAGGATGGCAAGATGAAAAATGGATGAAGGAACTAACATGACAGAAGACCTCAGTAGGCATTAATGAAACCAGGTCATCACATTAAGCATGTGATGTAAGAGATCACTGAAGTAGTAAATTTATTTTATTTATTTTATTTTATTTTTTATTTTATTTAACACAGCACTGGGCAGGGCTGTTGTCTGCAGATAGATTGTTGATATGCTTCAAAGCTTGAATAGTTTTTTGGTGTTAGACTTGATGTCTGGAGATGAAGAATTAAGTTTTCTTCGTCTGGAATATAGCCTCAAGATAACCTCAGAGAAATATTTTATGCTTCTGCTTCTTTGAAAAACATATATATGCTGTTTGCTTTTAGCAAAAACATATAAATGGATAAATCAGTAAATGGCCTCATGAGATTAACATTCAATTAATGGATGATTTTCTCTACACAAAGATTTTTATTATCGTTATTATTACTAAGAATAATTAGTCATAGAAATCTCTACTATCATCAAGTTGAAGAACATGACTGTATCTAATTAACGCTGATGTGTAGAATTGGTTATTGCATTTTGTCTAGGACAGCAATGCAAAATCCCATGCTCTTGTGAAGTATGAGCTTCAGTGACATCATGTGGTCAGGACACACTTTGTTTTATCTGAAAGAAGGTATTTTCAACACCTAAAAATGAAGACATACTGCTTTCTGAAAACCATATGTGTTAAATATGAGTATATAACCTATAGCTATAGCATGCCATCTACAGACATTAAAGACTGTGCTAATGACATAGACCTCCTAGAAAAATGCTGGTGACAAATTAGAGAAGGTAAAAAAAAAATCAGTTTGGATCTATCTCATAAGGTAGTTCTTGAGTTCAGAGAAGAGCTAAAACTACTCTTTTAAACCAGGGAATGGGGAATGACCAGCTGGAGAAAAGTAGCAGCCTGTTTCCTTATAGGTCCTTGAAAATATAATTTTATCATTTGACTACCGGAAGTCATTTCTGCCTGCACTTGTGGATTGAGTTAGAAACATAGTTTAGATATATCAAATTATTAATTGCAGACATAAAGAAGATACTAAAGGTAAAAATGATCGTTAATTTCCTTGCAATGACTAAAGTTTTTATATTTCCAGAGGCCTACCCTTTCTTTGATGAAATACTTTCCATGCTTTGGCTCACTCAGAGTTTTCTGCCATCTCAATGAAGCTGTACTTCTTTCACAGGGAAAAAAAATATCTTTATAATGTTGGCATAATACATGTTAAGTTGAGGAGATGAGGGGAGCAGGTACATAAAATAGTTAGGATGGATCACGCTCCACAGATGAAACAAAACTTTTTGTTTGTGGTCTAGAAAGGCTTAGGTCAGTGTTTTATTTTCTACCTATTTTATTTTCTACTTTTTTTTTTTTTTTTTTTTTTCACCTTTAGCAAATTGTTGTAAGAGACAGTCTTCAGTTTGTCAGGCAATAGCAAGTGAAAATAATGTGGAATAATCTCACAAATAAGGAAGTATGTAGATTTAGTGAGCAGATTGACTTTTTGTTTAACAGCTTATATTCCAAACCATTATGCCCACTGATTTTAATTGCAAGGAAATTAATATACAACATCTAAAGCAATAGAAAAAATAAATAAATAAACATATAAATTTCTGTTAGTGTTTCTTGCTTCTTTTCTACTTTTCTCTTGATGTGCATGTACTTGATACAGGCTATCAATTGTTTTTGTAGAAAAATTGCAGAAGACATTTAATAAAAACAACTTTAATAGTTTTCTGAAGATAATAACATGTACATCCAAGGAAGGTTGATTTCTGCCTTTAATTTTTACATTAACATTTTATTTTATATTTAATGAATGTAGTGTTGGGACTAGCAATTTGAGTGAATTTTGTTTCATTTTTCTGTGTAGGATGTTACTGTTGCTGACTGTTAGCAAATGCATCACTAATATACATTCAGAAGTTTTTAGAAATTGAATTTTTAAACATCTTGTCTCTTTTCTAAATAATAATTGTTGTCATCAGCTATTTTTCTCCCATATTTTTCTCACAGATCTCCAGGGAAAAAATAATATTTAAACTTATTTGTACCAAGACAGAAAGGTCTGAAAGACAGACTTAGATGTCTAGAAATACCAGTCATCTCATGAGTATTTGGTATTAAAATCTACATGAAAGTGATGGCGGGAAGGGTGAGCAGATTTGAAATCTCACAACCCAGTAAATTCTAAAGTTCTGTTCTTTCTTTGTTTAGATGGAAATTTCAGAGACTTGATAGTACATCAACTGTGAGATAAGCTGGAGGTGTGAAACAGCACAGTCTATCCATCTCTTTTTTTTTTTTTTAAAAAAAATATTCAGGTGCATTTTCAATCAGAAGCCTCTTATCAAATGTGTGCTTATAGTTGAAAATGACACACCTGCCCAGTATCTATGGAAACAAAGGCTCTCTTCAATCTCAGACTTCTTGGTGCTCTTTTCAGCCTTTTTATCCTCTGAAAGGAAAGATAATAACAAGTATTTTTAACAGATAGTTTTAATTTCTCTTGCTATTTCATTGTAAATTTTCTGTAGATATCCGAGCATTTTACCACTATAAGATTTTCTCCACTGATTATAATAGATTGGCCTTTTGTAATGATGCAGGGTTTTTGTTTTTGTACTTGCAAATATAAATGAAAAATGCATGACAGAAATGGTAAAATAAACATTTTATTTTTGGAAATGAACTCCAGTTAAATGAGTTACCTATGATACCTATTACTGCAAATCTTCCTGCTTCTATAGATTGACATAAAAAACTGCATGTCTATGTGGTTGCTTCTAATCAAAATTATAAATAATCTATTGTGCTTTTTATTGTTATGGAGAACTGATCTTGTCTTCCAAAAATGTACTAAGCTTTTCCCTCCTGTTGAAATTTATTAAAAGGAAAGGTTTAATTTCTGAATTTTTGAATCAACACATAATCAGATTAATAACTATCTCTTTATTTATAAACCCTGACAAATAAAAGAAAAAAATCCCAAACATAAGGCCTGTTTTTCCTCTTAAAACCTCTCTCACTCTTTTCAGTGTTATAAGTACAGTCAGTATTAGCTAAAGAAAAGGGCTTCAGTGCCATCTGTTTTGCCTGGTTCTGAGATTCTTTCAGCAAAATCAGAAGACAGCCTGGGCATATTTTGAGTTTAAGTGGTATTGTGTGTATGTTCTTTTAAATCAAGGTGAAGAGACAAGTTCCCCTGTGGAGTTCAAGAATCACTTAGCAAACCAGATCCTTGTCAGAAAACATAACAATATTCTTTCTTTATAGTGCACTCTATTCAAGGCTGCCTTTCATAAGACTACCCATGACATAAGGCTGCTATTCTTCAGTTCCACCTGTACACCTATTTCTCATTTGACAAGCACCTTCCAACAAGTGCAAAATCCTTCACTTCTAAGAACTGTCTTTTTATTAAAATGTGATATATTCCTTGTCTGTGTCCTACCTATGAAACCTCATAGACCTAATCTACTTCACAAAGGACTATGGGTCATATTTGTCCCCAGAATAACCATGTAAATCTCAATGAGATCACTGAAGTTACTGTATATTTATACTCCTGTGGCAGAGCAGTGATCTGTTCCATTCATTGAATAATTCTTTAACCACTGCATCATTTTATTAGTGTGGTTAAGAATGTGATGATTTATTATGTTTTCATTAAAGCTCATCAATTTTGGATACCCAATACACAGTATCACAGAATCACAAAACTGTAGGGGTAGGAGGGAACCTCGAGAGATCATTGGGTCCAATCCCCCTGCTAAAGCAGATCTAGGATACCAAAGCGTACACTAGGATATATCTAATGTTTTAGGCATGGAACGGTTTCTTAAACAAAATTACTGAAATTCAAATTTTAATCTGAGCCTGTGAAGAGTTTTGCAGATGAAGGTGAACAACGTGCATGTGTCTGTGAAGAGAAAACCAGTAGATGGATTCAAAGAGTAATAGGGTCAAAGTAGCTGACTGAAAGAAGGAACTTTGCAGGAGCATCTTGAAGAGCTATGAACAGCCATGATCTATGATCTGAAAAGACCTGATGAAGGGTGTTGTGACATTAGAAATACAAAACAATGGCTGAGAGGATTCACAGCTTCAAATGACCTCTAGCTCAGTGGCTGGACACCCAGATGACGTGGAAGGAAAATTTGGAATCTGTTCTGTTTGACAGTAGGGCAATGGGGATATCCAATGCAGATTTTCCTGAGATTTAAGACCAAGATTTAATAGACTTATTTGCTTAATTAAAGAAAAAATACTTTGAAAACAATAAACTTTGAAACCTTTTGTTCTGCTATTTGTTTGGGAAATGAATTATTTGGACATGTCTGTTGCACATATTTTATGCCTTATATTTCCTCTATCAGCTAAATCTAAGCATTTCCCATATTTGGTAGTTTTTCAAGTGTGCATATGGTTTTTAAGTGTATGCATTGGCTATGCAGAAAAGGGTTAGGGCAGGGCTTGGCTTCCATGGAGTTGGGCGTGCTTACAAACCACTCAGCTTGACCTTCTGGAGGGAATCCAGAGCTGAGAGGAAAATATGGGACTTCATAATGTTAAGGCAGCAGCAGCAGCACCAGAAGTGATGCTGCCTCTCTGGTGAGAAATTTAGATAATGCGGTGTCTGTTGGAGGCAGAACAGGTAACACAGGAGAGTACAGGGACTCCGTGGGTACTTTACTGGGTATTTTGCTTGCCACCTATGAGAAAACCTCTCTGTTCTTCTATCCAGCCTCTTCTTCAGATGTGAACAACACTGCTTATAAATTGATGCTTAACTTCAGGAATCTGCTGAATGGTCGACCTTCAGATGAAGATTGTTGACCTTCAGGACTGAAAAGCAGAGGCAGTTTGTGCATATAGCTGTATATGAACATGCATATATTCATATATAGAAATATGTGTATATTGAGTATTTATATATTCTTATAAGTATATTTAGACACTGCACTTTATTCCTCTCATTTAGTGTCTACTTCTGAAGTCTATGGAGTGTAGTGACAGCAGGGAACAGAGGTCAAAAATATTAATAGGATTGTTTAATATTATAAAAGAATTATATTTTTCAAGGTTATTCTAATATCCTAGTCAATAGCAATATCATCACTGTGTCTTCATATAATCAGATTATGCTTAATAAAATATAATGCTGAATACTCAAAATTAAAATGAAGATGAAATAGGAGAAGAAGATTGGGATATAGAAAGTAGAGTTGTCATCGTCTTCATTTTATCAAATAATTTCTACTGAACAATGGTAAGGCTCTACATTGGCTCCATGGCCTTGTACACAGAGGTCATCCAGAGATAACACATCGTTTCCCATCACCATTTCAATTATCAGGTTGTTTTCAAGTTTTTACAGAGCTGACATGATCTTCAAAAGCCATGGGGCTTACTGCTTGGAGGAAGGCAAATTCCTCCATTGAAAATATAAAACAAAACATAAAGACCTACTCAATTTTACCCAGTTCTGAAGTATGGGTGTAAATACTCTTTCTTTCTTGAAAAAGATGCTTGAGAGAAACTCCTTCTTTCGCTTTTCACAGCCAAAGGAGAGAGCAATGCACAAAGAAATTTGTAAAGGAGATAAAAATGACTGGGGAAGAAGCTGAAGGCTGGGAGAACAAAGGAATGATAGTTTTAAGAGGAAGAGAATGTGATTGCTCAAGAAATAATTAGACTTGTTACTTAATAAATAGTGTTTCTTCTATTTATTATGCAGTTAGAGCTTGTTTGGTGTCTGTGAGGAAATAATTGATTTGACTTAACACTTAATGAGTTATAGAATAGCTTAGAAATCTTCTTCACACTGTGAACGGAATTGTTTTCAGAGCCGATTTGTGAAATTTGTGAAGACAGGCCCAGAGTTCAAAACCAAATGTGAACTCCTACATGGAAGGTTTATTTGGATCATTCTTCATACTCAGCCTACTTGTAGAAATTGGATTAAACCTTTAAAACTATTTTTTTCTTCCTAAGCTTAAGGGTGTTTGAGACTGAGATGCTGTTGTGAGGTTCCCTTTGAAATTTTGTTTTACAAGTTCTTTCATGATGATTGACAATACCATATCTATTGCATAAAAGGAAACAAAGGCAGGCTAACTGCATTTTGCTGCACAGTAAACTTCTGATGGATGTACTGAGAATCATTAATTTGGGCTTAGTTTTATTTCAGATCGTTAATAGCACATAGAGATTTATTTATTTATTTATTTTGTTGTTGTATGGAGATTACAGCAGGCAGGAGTTATCACTTTTGCTGCATTTCTACTCTACCTTTAGCCTCGTTACTTTAAAAGGAGGTGTAAAATATCTCTTCTGCAGACTCAAGTGCTTAAAACTTACTAAGGAAAATGTGACTGTGATCAGTTACCAGGCTGTGGGTAAATGCTGTTTCATTTAAAATTGGAAAGAAATCATCCCTTCTCCTTTACTCCAAATATAAGGGATAAACTGGATATATGGTCTTTAGAGTCCAGGTGGGTTGTTGTATTGTCACTCAGTTGATTAAGGCTGATTTGTAACAGATAAACTGTAAATTTTTGGAATGAAATATAACAACTGAGATTGTTTTTACGGCCTTTGATAAGAACTTCTGTGGTGAACAGATAAATGAAAAAAAAATCATTCTACCATTATTCAGTATTAATATGTTGTGCATGATTTAGTAGATGCTATGTATCTCTGTAAGTAAGTATATATTTTTAACCATGAGAACAGATTTTTTTTCTAATAGAAATAAATTCCTTTCTAATAAAAGACTAATAAAATATAAGACTGAGTATGAGTTATTTTTGTAATGGAAGCCAAGCATAATGAAAGTGAGGGATACAGAGAGTTGAAGAGACTGAGTGAAGAAACCAGTGTATTCAACACATATAAAACAACTACAAATACCAAAAATGTCATGGTTACTCTCTTAACATGTTAACATGGTTTATTACTTTTACTGCTGCAGCATTCAAGGAGCTGAAGACCACTGCTAAGACTTATGCAGTGTATTTGCATAGGCTGGGAACAACCAACATCAGCCTTCAGGGACCAAAGCATAGGGGCATCTAGGGACAAATCCAGAAAGTAACTGCAGCAGTGGGACATATTCAGCATTTGGATCAATTAACTTAGTAGCATCATGGACTTCATCATTTGAAGCCTTTAATCAATATGATATCTTTTGTAAACATACAAAATCTAAGCTAATCTCAGGTTTGATGAGAGCTATGGGGTGATGATATGTGCTCTGTGGAAGGCTAGGTAATCATTTTTATGAGTAACAAAACACAAATTCCATAGTGTTTGCAGCCTGAATATATCACTTAGTCATCCTTCTGTAACTCTTCTTTTTTTTTCAGATTAACCAAAATTTTCTTTTGGGTAAGACAAGGGCCAGAAATGAATGTTGTAGTCCAGCTGGTAGGTTACAGATAACAAAATAATAAAAATTAATGTTATACTTCAGGTAATTAGGAACTTTGCTTATTCTATCATTAATTGTGCAGCTGTTTAATTTAAATATAATCTGATTCATAGTGTTAAAGTTTATTCCAAGCTGCATGTTACTGTTTTCCCTGCAGTCTGCAGCATTTTGTCAGGGAAATATAAAATCTGGAAATAAAAGGAAAACACTATTTTTTGTTTGCAAAATTACATGTTATGCCTATCTGTGTTTTTTTTTTATTTTTTTATTTTAATAAAAGGAACTTGAAGTAATGCAATTATTTCTACTGGGAAAACCCCTCAGGAACAAGTTGTACACAGTAATTATGATTTTAGACCGAGCTGACATCTTTACTAAGTTCTGTGTTATCTTACCCTATATTAAGTGTGTTCAGTTTTTGAAGTGGGTGTTTCAAATGTCTTCTCTTAATTATCACTGTGTAACTGAAGAAAAAGTACAAACTCACAGCCCCCTAAATGTGAAGACTGTTTTGATTTGTTTTGTTTTGATATTGTTTTTCACATATAAATCATATAGACACATTTGCGACTGGAATGGGGATAAGCCTCCTGGTGTTATCTTATTTCTTAATTGTAGGCTCTCATTTTACAAGGCGTGTGTTGACTTGGTCCTTTCCTTATCATGCCCTCCTCTGTTGTTTACTTGCTTATTTACTGGCAAAGCTGCTTATATTTTAAATCTATCTAGACAGAGAAAGCTTTAAAAATGAATGTCAGATTTGTTTTAATTCAGAAACCATTTTCTTTAGCTGCACATGTAGGCTTTTTTTTTTTTTTTTTTTTTTCCTTTTTTCACACTAGAGTCATAGAAATACCTCCTCCAGATAACAGAAGGAGGCAGGTGTTATTGAGAATAATCTTTGTGAAGAAGTGGAACCATTATTAAAAATACTTTCAGATAAATGTCAGTTTTTATACTTTCTGATATTTAACTCACATTTCAATTTTTTTTTTTCCTTCTTCCTTCTCTTCTCTTCTCTTCTCTTCTCTTCTCTTCTCTTCTCTTCTCTTCTCTTCTCTTCTCTTCTCTTCTCTTCTCTTCTCTTCTCTTCTCTTCTCTTCTCTTCTCTTCTCTTCTCTTCCTCTCTTCCTCTCTTCCTCTCTTCCTCTCTTCCTCTCTTCCTCTCTTC
>NC_048900.1:24611819-24658785 GCF_011077185.1 Oxyura jamaicensis | reverse complement strand
TTTCTTTCTTTCTTTCTTTCTTTCTTTCTTTCTTTCTTTCTTTCTTTTTCTTTCTTTCCATGAGGGGGCTCTTTGAAATGAGACAGTAGGATACAAAACAGAGCTGCTTTTGCTGTTATGCTACTAGTCCTGACGTCCTGCACTGAGAAAGCTTTGCAGGACTTTGAATAGAAGCAGTATATTTTTCACCTGACTGTAATATTATTAGGATAAAATCTTGTTGCATAGCCTGTGGTTGGATGCTCTTTCACCTTAGAACTTAATAGTTCTTTGGTGCTTTCCACTTGTTTATTGCACAAAAGCGCATGCCATTTCATTTGCAAATATAAAGTAGATAGTTTGTAATAGTAAAAAGGTAATAAAGTTATAATGTTCTGTTTATAAAGTAGATACCATTTTTCCACTGGTAGAAAAACTGAAAAACACAATGTTTAAATCAGGAAGGACTAATGAGAGCAATAGGAGAAAGCTGCTGCATTAGCAATGAAGCTGCTCTTCCCTCTCTAGATTTTCTTTCCTATCCATTATCACGTATATAACAGTAATTGCATTTATAACCAATGTTTCATTTGGTGATCCCAGTGTTTTATAGATATTAATTAGTTAAGACTAATAACGTGAGGAGACAGGTTAATGCTACTATTTCTGTTTTGCAGGTAAAAAATGGGGTTCACAGAAGTCAAGTGATTTTCCACAAGGTTATGAAACATATCAGAGTCAGAATCAGGGCTAAAATTTGGGACTGAACACTGCTTCCTTAATAGTGCTCAGAGACAAACCAGCCTCAGATCTCTGTCACAAATTTGAGAAAACATTTTTTCCTGCCACAATATCTTGATTAATCGACTCCTGCTTGGCAGTACATGTGGCAGCAGTGTCTCAGACTCCCTGTATCCTGTTTTGTGAACCTCTTAAAGGTCTTCATTTTGCACAGCCGTCATATCCTGTCACAGTTATTTCATGATTAAGTAGAAAGTGCATTTTGCACCTAAAGTGTGCCAAATAAAATGGGGAAATGTGAAATACAGCTGGATGAAAAAGAAAAGGTTGTACCTTGTAAACAGTACTGGAAAGAATCTTCCAGATGTGACAGATCCTGTCTTTAGATTGTCTTTAGATATTGCAGTTAGCTGTGCATCCACACAATGAAAAATTAATAGAACATAGCTTGAAAATTTTGGAAAACAAACAAGAAATAGAAGTATTTGGAAACACAAAAAGCGTTAAATACCACAAAAGTAAACTTAAACAATTCGGTTCTCGTAATTTAAAATATTCTGAAAATAGAAAGCAAATTCAGAAGACACTGGATCTAAAGAAGCAGCTGGAATTTGCAGTTGGAGTTTAAAGGAACAACCTTCCCCAATTATTTCTGCATATATTTCTTTTGGTAAGTTATGCATTTTGCTGAAATTTATCTCAGTTTATATGCAGAACAAGAGGAAGAGGCAAATAAGAATGATATAATCCAAGTTTCCAAATAATCTAAAAATCTAATCTCAAAAATGGAAGACAATGTGCAGTCCTTTCAATTTTTAAGGCATGTGTCTCTGAAATAGGCACTAAATTCAGATATCCATTCTGCCTAATTTCAGAAACTCTTAGAAACAATATTTTGCATGCTACTGTCTATCTTCTAGACCAGCAACAGCAAATAAATAATAGAGAGTTTTGAGAATCGTACTCTGAATTTCCCCATTGCAACTGAAAAGTCATTTAATGCATATTTTTCTGTATTTTTTTTTACATTTACAGAAAAAAAAATAGAATGACTTCTGTCAGTGTTTTTTCCACTTTTGATAGGAGGTGAAAAACAAACAAAAAAAAACAGGTGAATGATAGGGGCAAAGAACACCTTAGTTTACTGACTAATTCGTGAATAATGAGATTTTATTTTTTTTTTCCTAGTAACATCTTCTTTATGAAGTTATTTACTCTTTGATACTTGTCTTTCTAAGTAGTATAGATAAAAAAATTAAAAACAACATTTCCCTTTTGGATAGAAATAATAGGCTGGCATACTTATTTTTTTGCACTGTAGCACATTTAGATAAATTCTTTTCATACAGTCTGAGAGGAGTATTGTGGTCACTATATATGATTTGTATCATGAAGACTAGAGTTTAAAATTGATCTAATATAATCCCATCTCAACTGCATGTACTTTCATTAACTGGTATTTTTAAGTACTCTTTAGAAAGCCAATTTGCACCGTCTGAAATTTTAATACTATTTTAAAGTCTGTTTGAAAAAATAAAGTCTCAGTGGCAACTGAATGGCTAAACTAAGAATTAAAAAGAATTAACAAAGGATCACCTGGCAGACCATAAATGCTCACTTTTGGATGCTGAATGCAGGCAGAAATCTGTGGGCAGAAATCTCAATGTACATATGGGTGTCACTCCTCTTGGAGCCCAGAACAGCGTGAACCAAAATGCCTCACTTCTCTTGTCTAGACAGAGTTTTACCTGGCTTTATTCAAGGATCTTTTCCTCAGGCCTCTTGATACTTATAGCAATGATACTCTTGAGCCTGCAGCCATACAGAATCTGTAATAAAAAGAATGTGACACTAGGTATGGCCCTGGGAATTTCCTGCACTGTAAACCAATACAGGCAGATAGGTGTAACCCTTTGAGAAAACACTTGTGGAGGCTTCTGCAAATGAATCCTACAGGCTTTGTGGCACTGCACTTAAAACATCTTACCACTGGGAATACCACTGGAACTGGTATTTTCACCCAGACTGGAAGCCACCATTTAAAGTGTCATTTTACATCCTTTTTTCTTAGTAGCACCTCGAGCTGCTTATATGTCATTGAATTTAATAGTCTGTTTTCATGCTGCTGCAGATTTGCCCAACACTCCATTAAATAAGTATTAGAAAACTGTTGCCAGGTTTTGGCAGATGGGGTGAGGAAGCCGGATTCTTCATGGCTTGAAAGATGTTAGGTTGCTTTTTGACTGTAAGGCAAATTTGCTGGGTGTTTGTTCTGACATTATCCACAGCGAAATGTGGATAAATGGTTAATAATAGTAATATCAGTGAGACAACAAGTGCAGGTCACACAGCTCGGTTGTCACCTTTACATGTTTGTAGACGAGGGAGGAAATAGTGTATTGGATTATATTCTGTACATATTTTTAAATTGTTAAAAGTTATTAAGAAGGAATACTTCACTGTGATCATGCTGATTTTGTAGCAGAGGGGAAGAAAAACAGAGTACTTAAATGCCAATGTTAGAGCAAGAACAACACACTGAGTTAACTCTAATTAAAATCAGAGTGTAACACAGAGACATCTATCATTACAACGTGTCTCTTTCACGTTTCCCTTCTCACTGCTTCTGGATAGTTTTAGAAGGCAAAGTATAAGAAGATAATTTATGAATGTGCCCAAGTCTTGCTTTTTTTCACTAAAAGTTTTGCAAAGCTTCATACGGTGCTGGATCACCCACATGGGACTGCCATTTACATCTTTACATTGTTTTACAGATATGACAACCTATTTTTTCATTAATTAGCTTGTAAGCTTTTTGTGGCAGGGACCAACTCATTGCTACATCTCTATACAGTGCTTAGCCCAATGGGATCATTGCTTATTATTCATATCAGAGACAGCTTAATTCTTCTCAGCAGTGTAGGCAAAATTGAATTTTGTTTTTCCCAGGAGAGCTGACAGGGCCAGGCAGGTTTTCAAGGGGATATGGTGTAGGGGACATGGAAGGCTTTCAATGTTGGGAGTGTCGATATACTTGAAATGATGGTGAGATGTTCAGGAATGCAGCAGAATAAGAATGGATTATTACAAAGACTCAAAAGCTACATGAAGGTCATCATAGTATAGTTAATGTCCCATTTGTTTGGGCATCTTTGGCTTTGCAAAAATCAACTCAGCAAGCAGCAAATACACAGCCTAAAATGATCAAGTAAGTATTTATTGTCCATCACACGCACAAAATAGCTAGGATTTAATAAGTTTATAAACTCACTGCCTGGGACGGTCTTTGGTGCGTACAAGGGTCTTTTCTGGTCAGCAACATATCTGATGGAGTCAGTAAGGGAAGGGTTGCCCTCTGTGTCTTGTTGGAGCTCCTTCCTTGTGTTGCTGAGATGCCATCTTCCACCTGCCCTGACATGGGCATGGATGCACCCGGTACCAACAACTGAGCAGCACTGGACTCTCAGCTCACCCAGGACCAGAATACTCCTAACTCAGACCATACTGGGGCTGGGATGGTTTCTGGCAGAAGTTACATTATGGATGTTACCCGAGCTCAGCTGTCCCCAGCATGGCACACATCGCAGCATCAAGTGTAGAAACAAGGGCTGTATTATGTGGTCAGTGAATCACGGAGTGAAACAAAGGCAGAGAAGATGGAAACTTTCCAATGTGAGAGAGTGACTTGTTTTGCGTAGGAGGGCCCAACAAGCATGGCATCTTGTCCTAGTTTCTTAAGACCCAGTCATGCTCCCCAAAAATACAATGTCAAGCAGGAACTGTCAGAGGAATGCCAAAATAGAAACAGTATGGATTATAAATATAATTCTAGTGTAGCTTCCAAAACCAGAACTACTCCAACTTTTTTTGTTGCTAAGAAATATCAAAGTATGAAAAATGATAAGGTGACTGCTGCAAACTGTGTTATACGTAGTCTTTCAGGTAGGTCACTTGATTGGGAAGGAAAATAGCATTGTCCTTCAGGATTCAACCTAGCTAAAATTATACATCTTACATCTGAATAGGATTTTATTGCTAAAAAATGTGCTAGTTATTTTCTTCAGTTGGGGGAAAAAAATTACTAAAGGCTTGGTTGAAAAGCTATATTCTTCTCCATGGATACTGATATTTCAAAACAATATCAAATGTTTTTAACACTTTTTCATTCCTGCATGGTTATTTGATTATTTTCAAGAAGAAAATGAAAGTGTCTTAGAAATTTCTGGAAATATGAAAGGCAGAGTGTGACCAAATGGTTTGAACTTTGAAAGTGTGTTACCCTTTGCAGCTGATAACACTAACATTAACTTAGAGGCACCAGTCCGCTTGCAGACTAACAGAAAATAAGAATAAATATTTGCTTTCAGTTGTTGCCCTTTTCATAATATTCTGCATGGTATAACAAAATAGTCATTATTTATAGACATGAAACAGAAGTCTTGATAATATTTTTCTTGCAATATTACCAGTATCTCTGTTGGTCAGCCATTAAAATATGGAAATGATGAGGCCTGTCCATTGAATAATTATCATTATATCCTACAGTAGAATGGGAATTTGGATTTTTTTTGGTGTTGCTTGTTCAGTGAGAAATGTCCAATTTTTATCTTAGAATTCTTTAAGAATGAAAAAGATGATTATGATTCAGAGTTGGTTAAATGTGACTGAGGCTTCTGTCAGAATGTTTTAAAACATTTTCTGTTTCTGATGCTGTCTAAAATTGGATCTATGCTCAAACTTGACATAATGCCTTAATTAAAGGATAGGTTACAACAAAATATTTATGACAAGTTCTTCTGTCAGAAATGTAACTCATCTGAAAACAAATCCTGATAGAATGGAAAGAAAGGAATAAAGTTGTATTCAGTAACATGTTTTTGATTTCAGAAAAGGAAATTACCATAGCCTGTAGTTTTCCATGCATGCTTCTGGAGTCTTTAACTAGGAAATGTTTGATCTAGAAATCCTTTTTTTCTCAATATCTTAAAATTTGTGGAATTGATGTCTGGTTTTATCTTGAAATACATCAAGACAAAGAGTAGCTCTTTCAGTAATGCATGTAAAGGGCTTTATGGATTTATTAAATCAAGACACATTAGAAAGTTCAAAAAATGTTTGTAAATCTGATTTAAATAACATGTTCCAGCTTAGGGTAACTAAATTTAATACTCAATACTAGTAGTAATGTACATCTGAGAGAAAAACATGACATGCTAAGTAAAATATTGTTTCTCTGAATGGTGTTATAGAGTTTTCTTCCTGTGTTAGCTACCCAACAGCCTCTTATCTCCCCATGTGTAGAAATTTTACAAGTTTTGTGTACCCAAACCAGTGACCTCTCCTTCTACTAATACAGAGATGCTCTTCACATACTGGTATGCTAGCTGTCCTCATTATTTTAGCTGTCATTCCTTACTTGTTTGCTTCTATGAAAGTATCAACGAGTCCCAGGCAATCTACTTGAGCAGAATGATGCCAATGAGACCTAAAACATGGCAGAATGTTGTAGTAGAACAACATAATTTCCAAGATGTAATAGCTAGCATGCTAATAGTTACTTAAGAGAGAAAATGTTTTCTCTCTGATAAAAATAAAAATAAAAAATAGACCTTTTCAAAAAATCCCCACTCTCATCTTTTGCAAATTTGAATCTACAGTAAGTTGAAAATGTTTCGTGCTTCATAAGGGAACTTATGAAGAAGAAGCATTAATTTCTACCAAATATATGGGCTACATATATTAGATACAATATAATAAATATAAAATACACTTTGTAAATGCAAGACTTTTGTCTGGCTGGAGCATATTAATAGGCTATAAGGGAAAAATGGTGTACTTGAGATTTCAGGGAAATTGGATTTGTTTTTATTCAAAATTTATATGTTTTCCTTGGAAGACTGTTCATGTTGCATTTTGTACATGTTTCTCCTGTAGAGTGGTAGGGGCTCTTCTTTTGTTTTTGGAAATGCCTTATAAATTCACCCTTGTTGCAGTTTTTATTTTGTAGTTTTTAATTGATCATATGTATGAAAAAAAATGTGCACTTTTCTTTTTCTGTCTCCTCTCACTTTTTGTAAAATATAGGCAGACATTGATCTGTTTCTATTTTTAGATATTTATATTTTTAAGAAAACACAGTTACCAGTACAAAGTCTACACTACAAGTTGTAAGATAATAGTATTAGAATCATGTTATATAATGACACTATATAATGATACCATAATGATACACATATCTGGATCTTACTATTGGTATAAGAAAAATAAATGAAAGCTCTGAAAGTGAGTATTTAATTAAATACTGTTCAAACTTCTTTGGTGAGAAGGTGATTGTCGTGATAGTGGAATTTAAACCCTTATCTCTGCTTTATGACTTTGGACATTGCTTTCTAGTTGGGAGCAAATGGGAAATTTCAGAGTAAACAGCTACAAGCAGGCAAATATTGTAGACAAACTCACTTGCTGCTGCAGTACTGTGTAAAATCTTCTGAGATATGATTAAAGTTGAAGCCTAAATGGAGATAAAACAAATAGGACTAAGCTAAATCTAAAAGGTAAAGCTGAAGAGGTTTATTTATTTTTAGGCAATGAGATTACTGTTTAAATTGCATTTCATCTCATTATGTGACTGTTATATCTGTTACCTCTCTTTCTGACATTAAGTTACTCTATACCACAGATTCCATTAATGACTTTTTTGTAGGAGACATTTAGGACATTTCATAGGAGAGGTTATATTTATTTTTCTACTGCACAAAAAGATTTAATTTAATTTCTTTTTGAACAGACCTGTGAGTTAATTTATCTGATTAAGGATTAATTATGATAATATGGTACCAATGATTAGCTATCTTCAATGTAAAATTTGAAAATGTATTTCATGTATTACAGACCTCTAGACTAAATAGCTTGATAGCTTTTGATTTGGTATTGACCTGATATTTTGAAAGTATATTTTTGATGAAGATGGTGGCTTTATTTATATATTTATTTATTTTAGGGACACCATTAAATGGTCATACCTCTGCAAGAAAATGTTGTGTTATAGAGCGCATTTCGCTCACAGATTAAAGCTGTGTTTTTTTTTTTTTGTTTATTTGTTTTTTTTTTTAATCTAAGAGAGCTAATCTTTTATACACAGTTCATAAAAGTTAAACTGACCTTTTTGTTTTTTGTTGTGGCAGTGAACTGTGCAGCTTAAACACTTATTAAACCCTTTGTAAGTGATATGACAGAATTCTGCCGCAACAGTTCGAAGCATGAAAGTAAATTAATGTTTGTACCAGCTGAATCCATTCCTGGTTTCCCAATGAATATTTCAGTACAGCAGACAGCTTACTTTTCATATAAATAAAAATACATATCAAGGATAGGACTTCCAAAATATTCTGACAAATGCAGTGGTTGTAACAGAATGTCATGCAAAGGCACTAAGCCGAATTTTGACACTATGGCCCAGATTTATTTATTTATTTATTTATTTATTTATTCAGAAAGTCACAGCTTCTATTTTTTTTTCTGTAGTTTATTTCTTTCCCTTTGTATTTACTCCTACATAATCATTCCATAATCAAATAATTATCCATTAGTACAGCTGAGGGAAAAAAGAGAATGCTGAGACAACAGCAAATTATTTTATAACATCAGCAAAATCCGTATTAAGTGTCTAGTTACTTTAACACATTCTGTTTAAAAGAAACAGAATGTAGCTCTACTTGACTTAAGGGAAATTAAAGGAAAAAAAGTTGAGGAGGAAATATGTATGTTAATATGACCCTATTTAAAATGCATCCACTTTCACCTTTTGTAAGTTCTAAATCACAGTAAGTTGCAAATACTACCCACTTCACAGTAGGAGCTCAGGAGGGAGAAACATTGGTTTCTACCTAACACATATCTAATGTGATCAAGAAAAAATCCTAGTGAATGTAAGCCTCTTGTCATGATATATTAAGGGACAAAAGGGAATATGCATATGCTCCAATTATGATTTTTAGAAAGTAGGGTTGTTTTGGTTTTCTTTGAATTTAATATTAATGGCAATGATGATGATATCTGATAATGATTTCTTTGGAGGTAGTCCATCTAGATTTTTCAGGATTGACCATACCGTCTGAGGAGGAATAGGCTTTCATTTAACTGTGTATATGTAGCCTTATGTACTGAGCTGAGCAGAAATGACATCTAATTGAAAAGAACCGCTATGTGGCTGAGAGTAATGGAGATTAATTATTGTACTGTTATTGCTAGAGAATTGTTTGTGATAAATTTTGCAGTTATTTTGTATACAATGGGAATATGAGAGACTGGATTATAATTGTCATGGGGTTGAAGGATGTCCCAGTTTATGGTCTCTCACTATTGCATTTTTCCTCCCTAAATTGTTTTTTTCCAGATCAGATGTTTCTTCCTGTACTTAGTTTTAGTAAATGGTTTAAATACTTGACATCAAATTCTGTCAATGTGTAAGTAGGTTTAATGCTGTTTTCAGTAAAAATTTTCCCTATGCATATCAGGGCTGCAATTGGCTGGCCAAACAGGATTTGTTCAAGACAGGCTTTCAACCTGGAACAATAATGCAGCTTTAGCATCTTTCCTAAGAAAATCCCAGTTAATATCCTTAAATTATTCTCTTATGTCAGTTTTGATTATGTTACAAGTACTATACAGTTTGAAGCACTGGCATAATAATAATATGCTACATTCATAAAGTATTAGAATTTTTCTGTAATTAGTTCAATTTGTAATTTAAAAATATTAAGAGAGAAAAGAGAGAAAAACATTTTTATTTTTTTTGGTGGGGGGGAGGGAGGAATTGCATGTAAAGGATGACTGCAGCAATATTAGTAAAAGGCAGGAAGCTATATCATTGCTAATCAATCTAGATAGCTCTGTCTCTTACATATGTCAATACAAAGTTAAGTGCTAAAATAATTGTAGTGTAGGCTTTCTCATAATTACTGTTGTTCATTTGGTATGTTGTGCAAAAATAGAGAAAAGAGGAATTTGCTTTGCAGTCAGCAGTCAAAAATCTCTAAGGAGAAGGAAAGAAGATAGCAGAAGGCTGATAGTCATCCATCATTCCTGACAATTTCACAGCCTAGAATAACTTGTCAGAGACCCAGAACAAAATGTTGTTGAGAATTGAATGCTGCTAAGCTGAGTGAATTGACTTTCTGATGTCAAAGAAGGACCTGTTTGAAGTGGCTGATGATTTTCCTTTTCTGATTTCAGAAACACTGATGTTTAAACTGCTTTGTGGTATGCTCTAGGTATTTGTAAGGACTTTATTAGCTAATATGATTCTGGTCAAGTAGTATGTGAGTTTGATCACAACAGTAGAAGGTTTGAACTTTGCATCTTCTTACTCTAGACAGTCAAGAAGCAGGCATAAGGGATCAGAATTGTTCCTAATGTGTCTCGAAACAAGACATTTTTTAAGGACGTGGCTCATGCCACTTCCATCTCTCTTTGGGGTTGTACTAGCTAATCTTGCACTATCCTTAGAAAACTCCTTGGTAGCAGTTTGCTACTGGTCAAACTCCGTCTCTCTGCAGAATGTGGGAATGAAACAATGAATTATCAATGAATGCACATCCCTTCCCCCCTGCTTCTTTTTCTTTTTCTTTCTTTTTTTTTTTTTTTTTTTTTAGTTAAAACACTCTTGCGTTATATTTAGAATAGGTACAAAATCTTTGCATTAGAACATCAGAATGAGGTAAGTTGTGACACAGTTTCTATTTAAATATGTAAAGGAGATATTTTTCCAGCTATTTATTTAGGAAAAAAAAATGTGATGGAAATATTCCTAAATTATGATAATTAGACTTTTATTTACCAATAAATATTGCCAGTTTTAACTAGTATTGAAAGAATAAGCTTCTAAATCACTTACAGCCATTAAAATGTATGAAGAACGAAGACTGCATAGCTTAAGTGGAAAAAACTCTTATTTTGTAAAAAACGCTTTATATTTTAAAAGTATAAAAGAAACATAGTGTAAATAGGATGTGTGGGCTAAGCATGCCATCACTGATCAAAAATGTAAAAGGTTTAGCAGGTTTATTTGTAAACCTAACAGCACAGATTTAGTCAGAATGGGGCCCTGCACTGTGCATCCAGGCATTTAAATGTTAGGAACAAGGAATTTCATTAGTATGAAAAACACTCTGCTGTCACTCCCCAATCTCTTTGAATTGTTTCCCAATATATTCTTACATTTCTGTTGTGTATGCCTTTTTTAAAAAAAAATATTATCATTATTACTATTATGATGATTAGGTGTATTACTAGTACAGTGCTTTATTATCAATTTAACTTCACTATAACTTGCCATAAGGAACAGACATTTTCAAAATGCTTTGATTCCTAGTAATGGTGTTATAGCTACTATATTTATGATCACGTAGTTACAGCCAATATAAAAAAGTTACAGTATGAAACCTACTAATCTACTACCTTTTGCCCTTCTTTCTAGTATCTTTAAAAATATAATATATGATGCCTAATAGACTGAGGCATAGTTCTAGTATTTTGTGGCTTCTCTTACAAGATTAAAGCAGCACTGAGAGACATAAAGAAGAAATGTGGTGAGCCAGTTTTATTGTATTGGTGCTAGAATTAAAACATCAAAATGTTATGTACCACAGTGTTGTCCCATTTCTTCTCCCTTCCCTTCCCCTCATCACAAGAAAGAAAAAAGCCTGAACTTTCATAAGAGTTAAGGACTTTCTCCCATTTGAAGTTTAGGACAATTTTATTCTGCATTTGTCTTACCTAATCAATACAGTACGACCAAGAAGAGGTTTCTAGGGATAAAATAGCTGTCATTGTCATATTCTAATCAGAAGCTACTACAAATGATATCAAATATTTTGTCTGTCTTTCTTAGTTAAGCTGTTGTTTTCCAATAATTCAGATATGAGAGTTTCACTGAAGACGGTTTTCTATATACTGTTTACTGACAGCTGTAACCGGTTAGTTATGTGCATTACTGTGGTGTAGGAATATGAAGGAATCTTTTTCTCAGGGACTAAATGTTTCAACAAATGGACTTACTTGAACTATTATATGAATTTTGAAAAAGAATATTTGAAATTTTAATAATTCATTTTTTAATTTATTTTTTAGTTTCAGGCTGTAAATCAAAAGTTTGTTTGCAGACTGCAGATTCAACAAATGCTTTTCAAGTTAACTGAAGTTGTCATCTGTCCGACAAAGATATTTTGTTTGAGATATTCATCATTTTGTGACGTTTGTGTTTTGTTTACACTGCTCCAGTATTTCACTTCTGGGACTAAAAGTTGCTTTTGAGGTTTAGGCACACTGCAGGATGCCAAAAAAGCATCAGATTCTTCTGTATTTGAAAGCTTTTGGGCCATCAAGAGATCAAAAGCTGCCAGAATCAAACCTGAGATCTGCCATTTTAAATAAGACACTGACAATTCTTATTGTGATAGGTTGTCCCCTGGGTGAAAGAAATGTTTTTTTTTTTTTTTTTTTTTTTTTTTAAGAAAAATCTGTATATGCAATGATATATTTCTTTGAGAACCTTGGAAGTCCGTCTTGACATATTCTGGTGCTAAAATAGCCATTTTAGCTTACTTACACATCTATCAAGATAAAAATAAATCTTAAAATCCAGTTGTAGTCAGCAATATGAAATTCTTTGGACAAGAGCTGCCCTGCTTTTGAACTATAATTTACTCTGCTAATTTTGTATTTATATATGGAAGTTTATGAAATGCATTTTTTTTTAATTTATTTTTTTTATAAACACAGAACTTAAAAAAATTATCACACCATTTTAAGACTGCTTCTCAGGATTACATTCAATGAAGATATAAATGATGATCATTTTTAAAAAATCTAATAGTTAATACAAGTCTTAACAAAAGGGAATAACTACAGTAATTTAACATATTTACCATTGATTATATTTGTAATATATGTGATCAAAACCCTGAAACAATTTACAGAAGTCTTCCTATATGAATATTTATATATGAATGTCTTTGAATTCTTATGCTTGTTTGCAGTTGGTGAGGACATAATGCAAAACTACTATAGTTACCACCTTAAAACTTAGTAATAAGATCATACAAGCAAATGTCTATACCAGTGTTATTTCAAAATGATCTCTAAGAATTGTTCAATAAAGATGTTCCTTATATGTAAAATTCTGCTTTATTTGCACAGTTTTTTTTTTTTCATATTTTAATTTTTTTTAGAATTGTCAGTATTCTAGTTTTTTTTTTTTTTTTCTGCCAGTTACTAAGGAAAAAACATCTATAAACATGAGCTGTAATACACAATGTGAAAAAAGTAATTGTTCTCTCTGAAAGAGGATACCTGACTGCCATATATTTTTAGAAGGTGGGCAGTGTTTAGTAGGGAAGAAACCTTGTGGTCACATTTTTATCAGTGTTTCATAAAAGTTGCCATGATACAGACAAAAAACCATACACTTACTATTAAACTGCCTTTATACATAAAGACAGCCCAAGCTACTTGTTATGAATGGATTATTTATTCACAGATACTACTCTGAGCTTGTTGTGTGTACAGATTCTGCAAGTTGTGCTGAATTGTCACCTGAAGAAAGAAGGTCTGTGTTTCAGGACCAAAGACTGGTGACAAAGCTGGTACTCAGTGCTATCACAGAGAGTGAATGACTCAGCTTTCCCAGGCTGGGGATCACAGCAGCTGGGGTGAACACGGACTGTTAAGATTGCTTTGATTTATGCCAAGGAAATCCCTAATGATCTGGAACTAGGGCAGAACTAAACTGTGTATTTTATCCTCTTGAGACACACCGTGTGCTCCTCTTGCAGCTGACGCCCCAAATCTGAATCACCACTTTATTTCTTACAGTCACATTTACATCTTGAATCTTCATTCCTGGAGTATATAAAATTCCAGTTGACATCAATGTCAAGTGAGGAAGGAACAGAGAAAAGTATTCTCCCAGTATTTGTGTTTTGTTGACAGAGCACTTGCCAAATCTTGTAGAAAACTCTTCATTATTTTTGAAGCTCATATTACTATTTTCTATTTGTTGAAGTCTTCTACTCATACCACTGCATACACTTACTTTTATTCATATTTTTCTGTCTCCTTTGTGATAAGTGGATTCCTCCTTCTCCCTATGCTTGGCCACCAAAGTAGTTTTGCAGATTTTTTTGACTTTCTGATACATAGTTATAGGCTGGCTCTTGGTGCACCATTAGTGATGTGGTTACTATAGATAAAAGTAAAATCAAAGGCAGACTCATCATATACATTGGAGTTAAAAAAAAAAAAAAAAAAAAAAAAGTCTATGTAACCTGGATTAGCATTTGAGGATAGTATAGTTAGATTTTCAGTCAATTCTGGAACAGTAAAAGTGGTCATCTGTAGTTCCCAAAGGAATTGAGAAATGTCTCAGATCTCTAGTCAAAAATATTTTTGCTAATGTGATGTTGATAGTCTGTATCTTCTGCTATTATGATTTTTAACCTCTAAGAAATATTAAAGGAAATGTATTTAAATATTGTTTCCAAAAAACCTCCACTAAGTCTTTTCCAACAGTCCAAGATTGAAAAACATAAAGTGTGACAGGTCTTTTGTATTACTATGGTAATACTCAGTACTCAGTAATACTCAGTATTAGTACTGAGATATGATATTAAGATACTATGTTATGAAGAAATATTATCAATTTTCTAACATTTCCTCAGAAGGAATTTCAGCAACTTTCCATATTACATCAAATGGGCATATTAACAAGTGTAGATTTTACATGTTAACATGCACAGAGCATTTGCGGTAGCCTCATAACTATAATCTGCTGCAACTGCTGTTTTGCAGAAGAATAAGAATAGAGATGATATTTTCTCTACCAAGAGGACACTTTGAAACAGATTTTTACAATAGCTTTTGGAAGTGAGCGGAGGTAAAATCAAATCTGTAAGATATTGAAAGGGGCTTTGGTCAAATATGATGTGATTTCTTCCTAGAAGATGTTCAGCACTGTACCATGTTTATCTCCTTTTGGAGACTCATTTTTGGTGGAAATTTACCAGAATTTGTGCTGAGACATGCTCAGTATCTAAGCAATGTTTTTGATAACTTAATATAATGGTTTGAGCAAAGTACTTCAAAGCCAATAAATACGAGCGATCCACTCTCAAATTCCTTTTATTCATACAACATTTTAGATAGATTTACATAAACTACCCCAAAAATATTACATTTAAAGTTGATCTTTAACAGTAATAAAAATGCCCCTGCATCCCAAAACTGCAGAAATGTCACTTCCAATCTACAGTGATTAGTTGCAAAGTATAAATTGTGCCTATGGGATTTTGGTAAATTCAGCATATTTTCCCCATATTGTTAGACTGTCTTAAATCCGAATCAGAAATGCACCCTTATTCAGGAAGGAAGTATGAGTGTTTACTTAACTTGAAGTTAAGGAATGCTTAAAAATGCAGCTAATTATATATGTTTGAGAGCTTTTCTGAATATGAATGTACTTTAATCCATGTTCAAAGCTCAGTCAGGACAAAATGTAATTGTTATCTGTGGCATTAAAAAAAAAGTGACTGGACTGCAGCTATACTGCATGCCCCAGGAATAATAGTTATCTTTGTTTTGTTGTATGTTTGTTTGCAGTTGTTGTATGTTTGTTTGTTTGCTTGTTTTTCCCTTGAAGACGGGGTTAGTGCCAGAGAGGAAAGACATTTTTGTTATGCAACTGCAGCACAGGGTACATGACTTCGGACTCTGAACTCTCATGTCCAAATCCTCCGAGTTTTGTTTAGCTGTTCTCATGTTCGTGATGTTGCCAAAACAAATTTTTTAACAGACTGCAAATCACCTTTGCAAATGGACAGAGATCATCATTTGAATCCAACAGTTGGCATTTCAGCATCAGAATGGGATTTTCAAAGCCAGGAGGACATTTTAAATAACCCCTTACTGTTATGGTTAGTTAAGCGAGCTGTGAGGTCTTATTCTAAATGTCAGATAGACAGCTACATGAAAATAGTAGGAATTAGATCAGATTTCCTTCTACTTAGCCCTGTACAAAACTTTGAATAGTCTGTTACTACAAAAGCTGGACACTTAGGGTAGTTTAAGTAGTGAAAATTGAAAATACAAGAAATCACGTACTGAAGTACTGTAGAAATCAAGCAATTTTTCAACTCAATACCACAAGCTACTAGTTGTTGATGTTAAAATTGCAACATATACTAACATATCGATTACTTTTTCTTATAGAAATAGGTTTATGTGTAAATGTTTCAACATTGCAAAAGGATTCAGCCATAAAGAGAACAACAGCAAAAAAGTATTTTAACTTTGCCATAAGAATAGCAAGGATTATTAATTTTATGAAAGAAAACAAGACGTTAAATGTCATAACAATATCCCTTACTTTTATGAAATTGATTACATGATGGTTTGTATTTTCCACAAAACGCTTTTTTTTTTTCTTTTTTTTTTTTTTCTTTTTTGTTCTTTCGGTGGCACTGCAGCTTCTCCAGTAAAGATCCCATTCCAAGAAAACCAAAGAATATGAGGAAACCTTTAGTCCATTATTATTCACAACCATGCATGGCAGAACATAGAAGGTTCAAAGGTTTCATTGTAATAGCAATCAAAACACTTGAATTAAAAAGAAGAGAAAACCAAGGACCTCTGTGAATAATGTGGACACAAAGCCCATCTGTGCTTAGTTTCTGGAGAAGTAAATAGAGAGGTTTTATACATTTGCAAGGCTAGGATCCCAGTAACCTAACCAAGACCATTGTCGGTAACAAGTAGCTGTAGACATCAAAATGTCTTTGTTTTTGTAACCTTCAGAGAACACTGAAGCAAATATATGTTGCTGGTTTTGAGCTCTCCCATATATTCTGACTTTCAGCTTTCTATGTTTTGTTATGTCCTTCTTTTCCCCCACAGGTTTTTCCCACAAGCTCCAAACAAACAATAGGTTTTAACTGTGAAAAATGCCAGCTGCAAAAATCTTCTCATCTTTCAGCCTGGGTATCAGACAGATTTCTACCTTTGTGTTTGCATGCTGTTTAAATTGTGATTATTACCTTCTGTGTTTTCAGGGGTTGAGCAAAACCATGATCCATACAAATATCACTACCTCTCTGTCATTGTTAGTGCCACTCTCGCCTACTATCTTAAAGTATTTCCGTGGGAGTGTCAGTTGTCAGCACTCCACCTGCATGCTTTGAGTAGTTATGGCTGCTTGGTTATCCATCACAAATAGCTAATTTGATGTGTATCTCTTGTCCATAAGAGAGGCTTTAATTCTGGATCATAGGCTGACTGTTGCACTTCATGAATGGCCTAGAAATATTGAAAAGAACAGGTGGTCAGAACACTCCCATGAGCTTTCCACTTCATTCTCTGGTCTACAGTAGCACACCTTATACCTGGTCTCATAGGCTTTTATTTATTTATTTATTTATTTTTAAAACAGCAGTTCCCTATAACCACAACACAGTAGCTATTCCTGCTCCTGTTCCCTTTTTCCAGACTGGTCTCATATTTTTGAAGCATCTTGTGAAAATATTTTTAAATATTTTTCTGAAAATATTTTATTGATAGCATTATCTTTATATATATATATATTATTTTTATTTTTTTTTGGTATCACTAAAAATATTTAATTATTATTTTAAAATCCTACCAAACTTTGCAGAATTTCTTCTCACTGGATAAAAAATTTCTACTAGGAAAAGGAAAACTTAAGTCTTTTCAGCTGCTTCCTCTTGAGGGATGTAAGATATCAGCAAATTTTGCAAACATGTTCCAGAACAGCCAGCTGTTACTATCCACCTGCAGCCATAATATTGATTGAAAAGAGTATGGATCCTAAACATGGATAGCTTCTGTAATTATGTAGAAGGAGTTTAATACATGACTATACTTCAAATGTCATCTGGCAATGGTTGCTACATGGCATGGAATACATTAGAAAATAAGACAGCAGGTTTAGAAAGTCTCAGTGAAAGACCACCCACTGTTTCCTTATTTTCTATTTCAACTCATTCCTGAAAATACCCATGTATACTGAGAAAGTCAATGACAAGACCAACAGGGCTCAGGTGTCCAGTCAAATATCAGATAAAATGTTGGTTACATATTCCTGCAGCACTACAATTTGCTAGAAATGTAACTAAAAGTGGTTCTTTGTCTAAAGATTGTGCATATATGAAAAGAGAAGAAACTGAAAACAGAAGTATTTTTTTCTTCTCTCAGCTGATTAAATAAAGATAACATTTTTATTTTTATTTTTATTTTTATTTTTTTCACATATTTTGGCCTTTTTCTATAAAAAAAAATAAAAAGAGTAGAAAAAGTTTGGAAAGAAGCTTTCAACTTCAAATCTGTTTTCAGTACCTGTGTAGCCTGGTTATATGCCCTGTCAAAGCCCTTACTATTTTCTTTTTGATGAATCAACACGCTGCAATACATGTCTTGTGACAGAATTGCAGTTCTTTCAGAGATTTTGGCCCAAGGGAGCAAACAACCCAAGCTGGTCTAATCACACCACTGCTGGATTTCTAAATAGATATTTTTGAGTTTTCAGCTGAAAGCTTCTGATTATTGATGTTTAGATGAAAGTAAAAATATTACTAGAAAGATGACTTCTGTTGGTGGGGAAGGGTGCTGAATAAAAAAATTGCCATTTTCCTAAGATATGTTGAATGGTGACTCACTTTGTCACTTTGAATGACTCTTGCCTCTTGCCCAATATTTAGGTTTGACATACCATGCAGAGAAGCCAGATTAGTGATATATAACACTAAATAAACACATGGAATAACACTAAACAGAGAAGAGTAATTTCTCCTGAGATCCCGTTGAAAGCTTTCTGATAGAACATGACCATCTGCACAGTATCCTCTTCCCCAGACCTAGGTGAGGTAAGACTAATATGAACAATGACATTATGCATGTGAATTACTTCCATATACAGGTGTTACATTAGTGTGTGTGGGCTTAAGTGTTAAAAGGAATATCTGAAATACACAGACAAATACAATGATAAACAAATTTTATACTTGGCAGAACCATATATCAAGGGTTTTACTGCAGTAAAATCCTCTGAGTCTTATTTTCATGTTGCTCTTTGTAACATAGCATTTCTTTAAGTAACTAAATGAGAACCTCTACCAAGGGAAAAAATCCTATAATTCACAATCTGTAAGTCATTTTATGCATCACTTTCATAAGACTTTGTTATTTTACAAGGACTTGACAATTTCCAGTTAACAAGACACAGGTGCAACTGATTAGTGAGTCTGGTGTAGCTCTAGATGGTCCCCAACATCCTCCCGCAGTAGGTGAGTATTTATTTTCTCCTTCTGAGCACTAGCAGGTTTTGAAGACTCCTTAACTGAAAAAAAAAAAAAAAAGCTGAATGCTATCAATGTTAAAAGCTTTTCCATTTGAAATGATATATATTTCTGTAAAGGTAAGAAGAAAGTATGGGTTATTTTAAAATGTTAGAGGTAATGAACGATTTAAATTTAAAAAGGCTATGAAGGTGACCTTTGTAAATCTTCATTTGTGTTTTTCAGCTTCTATAGCAAGTGTAGGTAAAGCTTCTTTTTTTTTTTTTTTTTGTGTTTTGTTTTGTTTTGTTTTGTTTTCCCTTCTCTGGAGTCCCTCTAGTATAATTCATTATTATAGAACCTTATATAAGGTGCTTTGTCATGAAAGATCCCCAAGACCTCCTGATGCAAATACAGCAGTGCTGCCTTTTTTTTTTTTTTTTTTTTTTTTTTTTTTTGAAAGTCAGTAATCAGTAATCTGATGTTAGTTTCTCACATTCAGAAATAGTGAGTCAAAATCTCACAACTCGTGGGGCTAGCTTGAGAAGTTGATTTGCTTGACTTGTGGTTTTATTATTATTATTTTAACAGAATATAATTCTGAAGTAGATATGCCCTTATGAGGGAGGAAAGCTTGCAGTTATGAAAGAAAGTGGAAGAAGATTGAAGAAAAAAAAAGAAAAAAGTAAAGGATATCCTAGCTCACAAAACACTGCAGGTTTCAGGAATTCCCCAAACACGATAGTATGTTTAAAAAAAAAAAAATGGCAGGAGAGGAAATCAATTGGTGAAAGTGAAGTAAAGCCCCATGGTTATGTGGGATCTCCGGATCTTTAATGCTTATTCACAGTGCAAGAGGTCAGACTTGGTCTCAGCTGAAAGGTCTTAGCATTGCTACTTCATGTCCAGCTCACTTTGGTTGGTTAAATGATGAAATTGTTCCTGCCTGACTTTGAATTCTTAGTCGTTATGTGCTTTATCAGCTTATAGGGAAAGTTGCGTTACACTTGTAGCATGCGGCATTGTCCTGTGCATTGATGTTATGTTATTAACATCAAATATATATAGTCCTTAAAGTGAGTTACTTAAATACGAAGAATGTTTAATGCTTCCTATTATCAACCCTGTTTCCAATTAGTTATAATTTCTCATATTTGTAACACTTTGACATGAAATTTCCTGTGCCAGGTGTCTCCCTCAGGCTGAATTTTGTGGTGTTCTTTGGTTTGTTTGTTTTCTTATAATGTCAACCACAGCAACTCTGTTATTCCTGATCAGTTTGCTAGAGAAAATCATACAAAAATCAACTTGGCAGTATTTTTAAAAGGACCAAGGGTGACCTTCTCCTGGGGGAAGGCACTTAGCCTTTGGTGAAGAGATGACTGGTCTGTTGGAGATCCACTTCAGTAGGTAGGTTCAGATAGAAAACCTTCCAGAATGAGTGATTTAGAATGAACTTTTAAGTTTCACTTTTAATTTAATGTTTACATGGACCTGTTGTAATACAATGTCCAATATGACCATCCATGCCTAATGTTTTCAGCTCTGATCCTGAACCACCCTGAGGTGTGCTATTCCCCCCTCCAAAAAAATCAGCTACTTCTTGCAACTGTAGTCAGGAAATTTTGCAATCTTCTGGTAATGAGAAAATGTGTGATATTCTTTAGCCATCTTTTCTGTTTGTGTTCAAGGTTTGTCTTTATTTCTGTCATGCTAAAATAAAAAGCACAGAGCATCCTTCACATCTGATTATTTTTAATTCCTGAAATAAATTTTCAAAGGTCTACTGGGAAAAGAAAATTTCATCAGTTAATGTTAAGGCAAGGGCAATACCAAGTCTTCTCTTTTCTGTCTTAGTGATTTTAGCAGAAAGATACCTCCAAGATATTTAGTGCAGGTCTTATAGAAAGAGGACATCTTCCTTCTTTCAGTAGGCATAATGTATCTGTGCAGTCTCATGTTCTTCAACAGCTGTATCAGACCTGACAGTCATGCACACAGCCCGAGACTGCAGCAGATACGTTCATGCTGCTATACCTTCAGTACAACCTGATGCATGCCCCCGAATAGTTAGGTTGTTCTTGGCAGTATCCTGGGAGATTTTTCTGCATTGTGCTTGTTCCACCTACCCAGGAGTTGCAAACGTTTGTCAGAATGATGCTGTAGATTGAAAATACAGCATAGCTGAAGCAAAACCACATAATTATTGTTTTTGGTACAGCGTAAGTTAGTATATTGCTTCTTTTAGTGGTATTCTTGTGCTCTAAAGTGAGTACAATGAAGTATTTTTATTGTAAATTTCTTTGTCATTTTTCTCTGGATTGGTACTCTGGAGACCAGAGCAATTTCTGAGGAATTTATAAGCACATTTCATCTAGTTTTATTTTCTTAACTTCACGCTTCTTTAAAAAATAAATAAATAAATAAATATTTTTAGCACCTAAATTATATTGTTCATTAAATGTCACATATTTTAAGTCTCTATAATTCATGAAAAAGTACAGGGTGAATATTTTTTTAGGAAAGAGTATATCAATGTACGTAGTGCATGTGTGGCATTGTTGCTCTTAACAATTTATAACTGGCATGTTAAGAATGTCTGTATAGACAAAAATTAGACTAAAATGTAGATTTGCTCAGCAAATGTTTGCTTGCTGTATTACAAAATTTTATTATAGCATTCGGGTCAAAGATGTTTGCATACCTTATTGAGCAAGCTGCATATTTTTTCTGGCTGAGGTGTGTATACTGTAGTCATTACATTTTTGCACACTTCACTGACTGAGCTGCATGGACTACTTTAGCTATCACCAGGAATACTTGACTGAGTTCAGCTGCTTATTTGAACACTTCAGTTTGTGTGCTTTATTACTTCAGTGGTGTGTGTTGATAAAGTTCTGTTCTGTGCTGTTAAATTTTTGGTTCTGCCAATCTAACTATATACCATGCTGAGAGAAACGCACGCGTTGCTAACTGCTTACTCTGCGGTGAACATGAGTGGTTGAAATGTTATAATCTTCAGTGCTTTGTTAAATGAGCTGCATATTTTTGTTTTTATATATGTTGCTTACCCAGTTGTGTACATTTGCTGAACTCATTATACAAAATAAGCTTGATTGGAATAAGAACATTCTCTACCAGCTGTCTGCTCTGAGTCAGTATGTAACAAAATTAGCAACTTTCTCTTTCCAACAGTGGCATGATTGCATCCAAAGTTTAAGGCAATTGGTTTGGAGATCTTGTTTGTTTCATTCACTCTGTGCAAACATCAAGATTAACAAACCAATGTGTTGCAACTTAATTTGTTTTCACAAATATGAACAGAGTTAAATAACAGGAAAAATTCAGCATTCTAATACAGAAAAATGATTCCATGTGTATTATGAAATTTATGCATTTATATATAGATATAAATATAATTATCCAACTTAAAGCCATACATTGTAAACATAAGATGGAAAATAACCAGAGACCTCTCAAGATGTATATTTCATCAAATAATCAACATCTTAAATACACGCAATAACAAATATAGAGTTCTGTGAGTCAAGTGCATGCATACATCAAGAGTTATAAAAATAAACCAATCTCATAACCCTTAGAAAAACTCAAAATACTGCTAAGTACATGAAAACTCATATGCACAGATATGTAGCTTGCTCATTAAAGTTGATTCAAAATTGAATCAACAGCTTTAAGAGAGTGTTTTTCTCAGCTTCCTAATTTTGAGTCACTTCCAGTGAAACCTAAAGATTATTAGATTTTTTTGACTAATTTGCAGAGTTTGCATATGTAGCAGCTCTTTCTTCCATTTACAAAACCTTCATTTCTTCTTAATTTTTCTCAAGTACAGAAATTCTTAATTAAAGCTATATATTTTGCTGGATTCTTATCTGTCCCACATAAAAATGTAACTGTACCTGGCACCTGTTAGTGTTCCTCTACTGATTGCTTTCACTTATGTTTTAACATGCTGTTGTCTGAACACGTTGGCTGGAAAGTCCCAGATTTGTTTTTGTGAAACTTTAAATATGAAAGCTTAATACAATTTTGTTACTTCAGTCAAAATTTCTTGATTCCAAGAAGTGGCCATTTAATTCTCAGTCTTCCCATGAACTGTTATTTAACAGTATAAATATTATAATAGTTCATTTTAAAAATAAGCGTGTGAAAATGCAGGGGCAAATATAATTTTTAGCAGTCTTTACTGATACCAGTGGAAAATAGATCTAGTGAGAGAGAAACAAGTGGCATGTATTAGTATATCCTAGAACATTGTATCAAACACACCTCAATGATTCTATGATCTATGAAAATGAATTCACTGTTCATGTTTTAGTTTTTCTGTGTACATTAATGTTGGATATCAGAAGTATATGAGAAACCAGGTAAAATAGATCTAATATCTCTAAAGTTAATAGATGAAATGAACTGGGTCCCACCTGGACTTTCTTAACAGAAACAGCAAAAGTAATTCTGCATAAAACGATTTACAGCAGACAGATGGTAAGGAAGGTTTTGTCTGTTTCTTCTCTCAGCATGAATCTACTTTTGGTGTAAGTCCATTACCAGTAAGGATCTAGATTGTTCTCTTCCTTTGAACAGTTAAATACCAGCTACAGACTCCGTTAACTAAAGTTATCAGTGTTTGCTAAGATCAGAATTGTGCATTTTTCTTACCTATGATATTCAAACATATGATGGCGATGTGCAATTTCTGGTGTATAAATATACTGTACAGTTCCTGCAGAAGAGAATTTTTCCTTTTGTCAAGGGTCATGAAGAGAAATATTATTTTCTTTGGTGAAAGAAAATCAGATGTTATTTTTCCTGCTGCTTTGTGAGGTCTAAGCAGGTAGAAAGAGGTAACTAAGAAGCTTTAAGAGATGAAGCAGTTGGAAGCTTTTCATGAGGACCATTTCCCCATCCCTCAGATTTCCACCAACCTTTCTTATGTTAACTGCAGCAAACTGGACTTAATTTCTGTTTTCAAATCTGAGTAACCTATCTATTTGTTTGGCTAGGTTGCTTATTGGAAAGCCAGCATACTAAATTCAAAATATATATATTCCATGTACATTACTGCTGTAAAACAGCATGGACTGGGAAAATACTGGGAACAGACATGGTATCTGTTATGAGATCTACTGAGATTAAAAGTACCTTGAAGCATAAGATACATGTCTATTCCATATATTTTCTATATGTTTTTTATGCAGCTGACATATGCAGTATGCGTAAGTATACATAAGTATTTCATGACTTATACCTGATTTCTTTTTTAGAGGGTAATCTTCAATGTTGTCAACTTCAGCAAAACAAAAAGCCTTTACAGAGATGGGATGGCTCCAATGGTGAAATCCACAAGCAGACCGAAATGGTAAGTTATTCTTAAAGTTATTCTTTTCAGGCTTGCTTATTAGGAGAAAAGCATGTTTTACTTGGGACTCTTCTGAAGCAAAGACCTTCTGCCTCAGGTGCAGCTTTTGGTAAGAATAGGAATGTACTTTGATGCACCAGTGGCATCATAGGACAGGTCTCTGTGGAGTGTATGGACTGGGTGAACTCTGGAGGTTCCTTTCAGCCTTGGTGTGATGATGTGTTGTTGCACCTTGTTTCAAGTAGCATGACGGAAACAGGACATTGGAGCGAACTGAACTGTTGGGGCTTGAGCTAAACTGCTGTTCAGTGACATCCTCACCATCCCTTAGCACAGTCGCTGGCCCAGTTTTGGCTTGTTTCAGCTCGCTTTCTCCAAGGTAAGGCCTTTAAGCACTCTGGGAGATGGACTATCGGCTATTTGGATTTGGTCACCCTATTTTGGGGAGGTCAGAGTTAAAAAGAAGAATGCGAGCTTTGCCATCTGAGTTGACCTCATGTGAATGAGCAGTCTCTGGTCTGTTTTATATTTTAAGATACCTGAAGGCCAAAGAGCTTGGTCATAAGTTACACAGTATATACAACACAGAAATTCATGCACATATGAAACCTATATAGATGGTACATTTTCTCAAAATGTGATGAAATGTCTACTGTGAGTAATAATATGTAAATCTAATGAGTCCTAATGCATGCAGGACACCAAGAATTATATAATTTGACTTTAGCTAGGTTTGTTTGAATATGGATAGTAAGGTTAGGCCGTAAGTGTACAGAAATGTGTTCTTGTAAGCCTTTGCAGCTGCTACTCTTTATTGGTTAATTAATGATACATTTAATCAATCTCCACATAATCTGAGTTTTATAAACTTATCTTTTTAAAATACTTGAACTATCACAAAAGTTCTATCCACACAGTCTTAATTTTGGTGGTCATAAAATCACTTTTATTGTATCGCTTCCTATTTGTCTGGACAACAGATATGGCTGCCTGTCTTTTCAACTAAATGGTAAGGTCATTTGGAGAGAAAAGCTGTCTCAGAATACAGTTAGTAGATGGAGTCAATTCTAGCTCAATAGGAGCATGTAATAACATTGAAAAATAATTTAAAAAAATCCATTGTGTTTAGCGTTTTTGTAGCAAAAGTCATGTTAATTGTGTTTTCTGTTTAACTTCAGAAAAATCTTTTGGGGGCATTTCAGGGCAATGTTTATCAGGTGTACTTTAATCATCTTTCAGACCTCTTCCTTCTCTCACTGGGATCTGTTATTTGCAGCTAAGTATATTGTGTGTTAAGTTTATCTATAAATCAGATATTGCTTTCATACAAATTTTATGCCTTACTTTGGTTTCAAATTCAAGTGTAAATCTTACAAAACAATATATATATATATATATATATCTTTTTTTTCCTAGAACATATAGGCTTGTTCACTATTAAAACTAATTTCCCTTCCACTTCCCAGGAAGCCTATTTATTTTTGTGCTTTATATTTTTAGGGGTTGTATTTTGCTTCTGTTAAAGTGAGGAATGAATAGCATTGCCTGGAGCCAGGCACAGTGTAGGCAGCAGGTGCCGAGAAGCTTCCTGTAAATGGCTACAACCTTACTTTAGTTTTTGTTCTGTTTCAGAAATCCTAGATCTAATTTTTCTTTAAAAAATTATTCTATTAAAATATATATTTTTATTTTTCTATTAGTCCATGTGTGAAAGCATTGTTCTGTACTTTGAAGGTGTGCATTAATTCATGCCATTACCAGGAGCCTCAGTCATGGTGTGTTCTCAGTATAATTTTGTCTTGATGTTAATAGGAGTTATATGTATATTTTCCAAGTGGGAAAACACATGAAATATTTTTGGATATGTGTTTTATATTAAAGCTGTCTTCCACTTGGATTATGCCTTTTGCAATTACTTCTGTATCTGTTTCCATGGTGTTCCAGGGAAATCTGTAAATAATTTTTTCTGCTTCTCGGTTTGCTGAAATGAAATGGGATTTCCAAGTACTTGCAGTTCTTAATACAGCATACAGGTAGTTGTGGTCCTTGAATGTGAGTAAGGCAACATCTGGCTTGCATTGATTTGGTCCTGTTTGGCACTTTGTATAAATTAGTCTAATAAGCAACACTGTAAAAGTCCTGAGTTTTACATGAGAATACTCAGGATTCAGAAATGTAGAAGAAGACTAACACTTGAAACTCTTCACCTTATATTAAGTTTTAAATCCACATGGGTATATGTGGATTCTATGGGTATAAAGTAATTAAATTAGAGAGTGATATATTATAGGAAGATGAGGAAACACAATTTTAAAATCAAGTTTAAAGAAATGAAACTACGAGGAGCTAGGCTCTACAAATATTCTGTAACAGAGCTCACTCCTTCATCTCTGAACTCTCCTGTACTAAATATTTGAGGAACTCATCATTATTGTGCCTGCCTGTGGAGACGTGATCCATACTGAAATTCTCACACCTTCCCCTAGCCATGCTTGACAGAAGAATTGCTGTGTCACACACAGCTATTCCACTCCCTTTTTAAATACAGTCAGGTTTAAGTTTATTTATCTTTTTAAGTTTATTTATCTATTTATCTTTTTGCATTTGAGCAGTGTTATGCATCTCTGATTTAAATAAAAGTCCCCACTGTATTCAGGTTAGAATTTGGCCGTATAGCTTGAAAAGCCCTGTGTATCAGAAGTAGATTGGCCTCCAGGGACTGTGAATTTTAATGTTTGTTTTGAATGTGTTCATGTAAGCATGGCTCCAAGCTTCAACACTTTGTGAGTTTGATTCTTGACTCTGGAACAAATCACTGCCAAGTGCTCTTGAAATAGAGTGTGTGTCAAACACAGATCAACATTTTTGACCTGTATTCTCTTGCCCTGTGGGGTAAGATCTTTAAATGCAGTCAGCATCAAGGTTCAACTCAGTGTAACTGATGTAAATGGAGTATATCACTGTCATCAAAGCACTATATGTGGACACAGATATTCTGGTGTTGACATATTATTCTCTTTTGAAGTAAGGCCAAACATTTCCCGTAATGAGCTACTTAAAAAGAGGATGCAGTATGCTGAAGGATAAGGAAAAAACAGATTTCAAGGTAAAGAAATAGATTATTTTTTAAAAGAAAAACAGAAAAATTTGATTGAAAAGATATATTCCACATACACAGTGATGGTTTTACTGACTATTCATTCCCAGAGAGATAGAGGCAAAAAATAAGAAGTTGGTTTCTGAGTCCCTCTTCCCATTTTCCTTTCTTTTTTTTTTTTTTTTTTTTTTTTTTTTTGTGGACATACTATGTTGGCATTAAATAGTATGGGTTTGTGTCAGTTACATCAGTCAAATCTCACTGCACTGAATTGCAGCTCATACATAAAAATGCAGTGTTGTCATATCATGTTACATCATTTTTTTTTTCAAGACAAAACTCAAAGTTTTATTTCAAGCCAGTGGAATGGGCAGCATGTAGTCACTTAACATTTTTTCGTAAAGGTCATTTAGAAATATTACACCGAGATTTTAGGTATTTATTTATTGCTAATGATAATTACAATATATAAACTGAATGTAACAGAGACCTGTTTTGCTTGGGTCTTCTTGGTTTGTTTTGTGGAGATGAAGAATTTGAGGGGAGATGAATTAGATGACATTAAATTTTTACCATGCTAATACAGCTTCTAGTGTAATCCTTTTTTTATGCTTCATTCAGGCATGACGTACTTTGGTTGCAGTTTCGTAATCATTTCACACTAAAAACTCCATCTCTGGAAGCTATTAGTAAAGCCTACCATGTGGGCATGGCAGTGGAAGACCATTTAAGTACATATACTGTACCATTATATCGATTCTGTGAAGTTTTAAACTTTCTCAAAGTGAAATAGAAGAGTGACTTGTTCAAGAGGCAGCAGATTTTCCAAATGATGAAGTGAGCAAATATTCCCTTTGGGCAGAGAACAGCTATAACTCTTGATTATTCAGTGTGAGCATTGCCTCATTGGGGACATTAGTTTTTCAAATTGTGCTAATCTTTTAAAAGTAACAACTGGCCACTCATCACCTTAGGTATTTCAGCAAGATCATGTGCAAAACTCTAATTAGTATTTATAGAACAGCAACTCCTCCCAGAAGAATAGTAGCAGTAGCTGGCAAATATCTGGTTGACACCTGTTAAGTCTTCAGACATCCATTGTATTTTATTCTGCATTTCAAATGAGCAGAGAGCAGTAGGTGAGGTCCCCATAATTAAGGGATAAAGAATAATAAATAACATGGTTCTTGAATGGATGAACACAAGGTTAAAGGCTGTTCTGCGCTTGTGATGCTGTACTTCAGGAAATGTTTGTATGTAAGTAATAATAGCTAAAATATTAGAGCCTTCAGCATACAAGAGAGGATTTATGTTTAGATTTACATATGTGTTGTTTATAATGTCATATTTCAAACTGCTTCTTGGCAAAGTAGTCACTTTCTTTTCTGTCTTTTATCTCACTCAGCATTGATGGTTTTTTAACTGGATAGCTGCCTTTGCCAGCAAGCACTTCACTACCTCTGTTGCTATAACATCTACTGTTAAATACTCACAACACATTGCTTCTGTAGCATTTTTCTTTTCCAGTAAACCTGGGAGTACAGAAAAACTTTTAGGTAATTAATTCAAATTTGAAATCTATATGTATCTCAGTAAATATTGTCATGATGAGGAATTTTGGTAGACATTGAGAAAAGCAATGCAAGTTTTATGAACAATACTCCCATATGTTCCATTCATCAGAAGGGGACAAGACTGAGAAAATCTGAATTTTGAGTAGCTAGATTGTGTTGATTCTTGCCAAGTTTCTTTAACATTTGTCTACAATGCAGTGTTACAATCACTACCATGTCTACCAGGCTGCATTATACATTCAAAGACTTTCAGCAGCATTTTTAGTATGTATTTATATATCTTTAGCCATAAGATAAGCTGTTTGTGAAATGAGCTGTCATTTGTGGTGAAACAGTTTGAGAATAAAGCACTATATATATATATGGCTTGCTAATCTGAAAGACTAGTAGTGCTTACTATAAGATATATAGTGAGCCAAGGTTAGTGATAACATCAACCTGAATTTAGGTAAAGAAGATGAATGTGCTGTTGCCACTACCCAATTTCTCCCTTTGCCTATTTTACAGCCTTGGCTGCTCTCTGGAATTTTGTGCCTTTGCCAGTTTTGTAATGCCATGCGTACTTCTTATTTTTTTTCTTCTCTCTGAGGGATCTGGTAGGAATGCTTTTGGAGTTTCAGAAATATTTCCGCGAAAATACATAGGCTTGTGTCAACACAGGTTTTGCCAGGTGCGACCTGGTCACTAAGAAACTTCCTCCACTGTCCTGTTGTAGGGTCTGAGAAGGGTCACTATGCTGGGAGCAGGTTCTGGTTAAAAGTCTTATTTCAAGAAGACGAAGAGGGTTTAGTTCATCATTGATTGAGCTGTATGGGTGCAACTGGAGAAGCAGGGGTAGATGGGATTAAATGACTGGAGCAGTGTCAAGGGAATGAGGATACTGGCTGCTAGAAAGATGCCTAGAGAATTGTTTGTGGAATCACAGGCTAAATTTCAATAGTCTGTAACATTTTACTTGGAGAAAATAGAGAAAAAGATATTGCAGTACTGACCACTTAAAATCCCACTTTGATAAGCAGGAGACATTTTGTCTTGGTCTTACTGCAGCTCTTTGAAAGAAAATAAGGTGTTTTCAGGTCGTTTGGGGTTGGCATGTATATGAAAGTAAAATAACTGCCTCTGAAGTCAGTCCCTGGGTAAATTAACAATTGTGTGTATATTGTAAAATATCAAAACATACCCAACCAATCTAAAAACACATAAAAAAGCAAATGCTTCCTTCTCTTTTCTAATCTAGCAAAAGTTCTTATTCCTGGGTATATAAAGCAAGTTACATATCTCTCTTATCAGCAACAGCTTTTGTGGAAGTAGAAGAGAGATTATATTCTGCTGACACAAGGTATGAACTGGATCCCCACACTAATGTGTTTATTGTGCAAACTAAATTGGAGTAGTCTACGGCAAGAAAAGTTACATTTTTATCGACTGGATGTTTTACTGAAAATTTAAGATGCATGGAATTATATTGGGGAAAATTAATAACAAGGAAATTAGATTAATATAAAAGAAGCAAATGAATATTAAGATTGAAATAAAATAAGAAAGAAGCTCCAAATTACTGCTAACCCATCATTTAAAAACCCTCAATATTTTACGTGTTTCCTCATCATTTATCTGACTGATCTCCTATAAATCAATTTATTTAGATTACAGCAGAGTCCAAAGGCCCCACTGAGGATCAAGACTCATTGTGCTTAGTGCCATGGAAACATATAAATAGACAAAGCCTTCTTCCAAAGTTGTGAAAATTTTATGATTGATTTCAGTAAGAGCAAAGTTAGCTCGATACTGAGCACTTCTGAAAATTCCATCCTTAAAGATTTATTCCAAGCAGTAACTGTTTAAAAAATGACATACAGGTTACATAAGAATCTAAATATTTGATGTTTATAGTATTTACATCTAAAACACCAGAGGCGATGTGCTTTAATACCTCAATCTGTTTCCCATATACTCTGTCAACATGAGTTCCCTGCATTGATTGAGGGCACTCTGTGATCCCTAAGGTTGTATTCATGAAAGGTTACCCTTGGTACTACTTTATTCATGAAAGGGTTGAAGCACATAGGAAACAAATGGGTCTATTCCTGCTAGGTGCATTTTTGTCATCTATAAATACTTAACTACTGGTGTATTGAAGAGAAATTAAAAATCTCAAAAAGATGTTGTTGCCTGAAAATATTTTCCCCCATCCCCAGTGCAAATCACAATGAACTTTACATCTGGGATTTGTGGCAGTTTAAAAGAACTGAACTGTAGGTTTTTCCCATTACGGTCCATGGAATTGAGTTTAATGGCTGCAAAATATGGCCAAAAGCTTTGCACTGGATCCCATCCTGAAACTGGTCATTGTTTTTTCTCAGGTGATGGGCATTTAGCAGAACTGATTGCATGAAAAGTGTTCACAAAAGTGAGACCCTAACTTTGGAGGGTTTTCCAAAAAAAAAAACGCGCGCGGGGGGGGGGGGGCCGGGGGGGGGGGGGTTCATAAAATTGAGGTGCTTTCTCCCCAAATAAGTTTGTAAGATAAATGTAGATAAATATGGGCAGCAGTGAACTCAAAGCAGAGTCAAACTACCAAGAGGACACTGCAGCTTTTCATTGCAATTTTGTACTTTGAACTAATGGAGCAATGCAGAATGAAAATCACCTCAGTTAAGAATGGCATTTATCAGCCATAAGTACTTAGTAGTAAGAGCCCTACACATACAAAGCTGAGTGTCACCAAGAAATGTACTTGAAAATCAGACTGTTAACACAAGGCTATACAAATAAGAGCCAAAAACTGTAATCAGAAAATGTAACATCTCTTTAAGAATGTTTTAATGGTCTGAAGAGTGCTAGACAAGTTGAATTTAACAATCATGACAATAATTTAGAATGCACCAGGACACAGCAGTCAGGTTAAACTTTGGCTTTCCTTCACTTGGCCTTGTAACTTCAAAGATCTTTCAACATATTTTAAGAAATAGATGGTCCTGTTAAATTTACATATAACAAAAAAGCATAGGATATTCTTATATATAGGATAATATATCAGAAATAATGCCCATGCTCCCCTCTTGTGCTGTTTAGGCTGTCCCTCGCAGTTTCAGAGTGCTTCTCTGCTCCTCTTTTTCCCACTTGGTTCCCCCATGCTGCCACCTATTAAGCCACTCCTCAATGCTGCCAAGTCTGGAGCTGAAATGGTGGTTGTGGGTGGCAAGACAGCTCAGGATTTGCTGTCATGCCTGTTTTTCTGAGGCACCTGCAGGTGAGTGTGTAAGTGCGTTGTGGGGTGTCCACGCTGCCACCATCTGCACGCAGGAACTGCAGCTGAGAGAATCGCGTCACAAGAAGCACAGTAACCAAAATATTGTCCTAAAACAACACAAACTATGGAAAAACAAGTGTTAATAAGCAGTTCAAGAATTAAACTATTAGTGATTAAATGTAATTTTTTTAGGGAATTGCACTGGGTAGCTGAACTCAGTGAGTTCAAATGGTGGAATTAGGAACTTCATAAATTAATTGGGAATTGCTATTGAGATTCAGGAAGAAAATTGTGTTAGCCTTTTATTTAAACCTTCACTATTGTTCAGCCTTTTCCAGGTGCAGATATATATATATATATATGTATAAAGGTTGTACTTATTCTACAAAGAATTTTGCAAAACAGTTCATTGGAAATGGGTTACCCTTCAGCAAATTTATAGGAAAGGCCATTACAGCTCAAGATAAAAAGAGATTCAACTTGAAAGGGTGGATTCACCACAGTAAGAAATTGAGGAATATCCAAGCTAAAGTAGTTTGCCTTGCCTTTTAATATTAGATAAAATCCTCTCCTAATATTTTTCTTAGCATAGTTAAAAAGCACCAGTACCTCATAGCTTTAAGAAAAGCAGTGAGACAATAACTTTGATAAGGAAAAGAATTTTTCCCCATTTGCTACTCTACTGGATAGTTTTATGCTCTTATTGTTGTTTTTCAGATATCATTCAGTGTGATGAAGCAGGGTACGTATGTTTGTGTGTAGATTTTTATTAATCCAGGAACACAGTTCTCTGGGCTTTCATGAGGCATAGCCATTGTCCTGGAAGCGCTGGTGGAAGGGATTGGGTTACAAATTGTGCTTGTAAAATGGTTTGTGAGATTTGTGAACTTGAGAAGTGACTCAGCAAGGGTAATAGTACAGCTGCAGGTGCTGTCAGGGCTTCACCTTCAGGAGAAACTTCTATAACTAAATACAAAGTAAGTCAAGGTAAGCAGGGAAGGAAGTGTACTCTGATTCACTGTTTATTAACCCCTGTGGTCAGAAATTTGATATTTTTTTTCCTAAAAGGATAAATCAATTAGAGGATATATTGTTTGTGCACCAAGTGAAATGAAGGAATTGATTTAGGTGGGAGTCATGGATATAAATGGGCAGGTGATTATTAACAGTTTAGTCTTTTGTAAAAATAAATTAGTGTTGTGTTGTAGTACTGTATGTCAAACTCCTTGTGCATATGTGGTTATGGTAACCATTACCTTTGTCTGCAGAGCACGTTGGCTTTAAGACGATTAAATACACGCAGTCTTGTCCTTTCATGATATTGTAATGTGAATGGTCACCAAATGATCACCTGGAGGAAAGCTGTTTGTAACTTGCACTGTTGTGCAATTGCAAACTTAAACTTTTTACTCAGAGCACAGAGTTATGTGAATAAAAAAAACTCCAGGCATCAGAAGAAAGTACAAGTAGCTTTTCTTTTGAGAGTATTTAGGAGATATAACCATGCTTTCCTGCCATCATCTCTTAGTGAGCATGGGTCTTGAAGTTTGTACATCAGTCTGAAAGAGAACGCTAAGCTGCAGGTCTGCCAGCAAAGAACCTAGGTGTACAGGGTAATGTGCATATCAATATTTGAAAAATGTCTCAGAACAGTGTGTAGGAGTCAGTCATTGTGTTTTACTATTTCTCTAACTGTGATCTACCGAGAGTTCTTACAGATTTATTATAAGTATACCCTCACTCACCCTGATGTGAGATACCCATGCTTTAGAAGTTAGTATCTGTGATCTGTGTGGCTGGTGTTTTTTGACGAGATTCTCCCAGTACCATGAAAATGAACAGAGTGTTCTGGATTTGTCATTTCTAATACTCTTCAATGTGTATCTGTGTACTATGAGAGTATAGAAACCAATAAGCTAGATGATTCATAAATGTCTGGGGTGTGTGTTTGTGTATGAAGGATGCTTCTTCAGTTTGTTTACTTTTCCTTTTATTTTGGCAAAGAATTCCAAGTTTACACTAAGGCTGGGCTTCAAAAACATATCTGAAAAGAGGAAATGAAAGACTGGATAAAAATGCAGAGAAAATAGTAGCCCAGAGTGAAATGTGTGACTAACTCTGTTTGAGGACTCTTGATACTAAAATTACAGAAGGAAATAAATTAGATGTTGACTGCATGGTTTTCTTCCAGTCTTAGAACCATAGAAACCAGGATGTCTTCTATATAAAGTAACAGTGAACTTAACTGTAACCATGCATAGGAAACTGTATTTTAGTTCTTAAAAGACTCTTATCTTGCTTCACAATAGAGCATACATCTACATTCGCAGTACTGCCACTGTGTGGCTTTCCCTGAAATTCTGCGGTTAAGGAAAGCAGTTCTCTAAAGCGTCAGGACACTCAAAGCACTGTGTGCATGTGAGAAAGAGTGATTCAGTGAAATTGCATGGTTGCATTTCAGAGGACTTACTCTTCTGTTGTTTGTTTTGTTTCCCTTTTCTTGAAAGGGGAATTTCATGTTTGTATATTTAGACAGTAGAAATTTTGTTGTTTCAGTACCTTAATATTTACAGTCGAATCCAAAGGGTTTTATGTATTGTTTTAAAAGCTGGTAAACGTGTTTAGGTTTAAACCTAAAAGTTGTCATCAATTTCCTTTTAAGGTTTTAATTCTTTAAAAGTACAGTGCAATGAGAAAATTCATCAACTGACAATCCTGCATAAATAAAGGCTTTTACAGCTTTAATTTAACATATAATTAATAAAAGATATTTCTCTTCAAGCCACCAAAAATGTGGATTAAGGCTTAGAAAGCCTTCTGGTAAGTGAAGCTGGGATACTTTATCGATGATGCACAAGTGGTGTATATATTCACAGACATTTACAAGTATCACTAATATATTCTGCCTGACAGCATGAGACACATGCATGAGAAGTTAATGGTCACTAATGTCTCAATAAAAGCTACTTATTGAAATGTTTAAGATAAACCTTTAAGTACAGATATTTTGAATTCTACTTTCCAAATGCACTCCTTACTCACATCTTAAACTGGTACCCAAATATTTTTGTTTTGTGTTTTTGTGTAAATGTCATTTTATAAACAATTTAAAATGTCACAATCCTCTGACACTTAGCACAATAGTTATTGAAGTTGAGCTTAAACAGTTTAAAAAGCTTTAAGTCAGTTGTATTAAAATATCTTTCTACTGTGTTACTTATGGTAGAGGAGAATTAAAGCTCAGGACATACTGAACAATACTCATTTACCTTCACTTTCTGCAAGGCAGTGTTGGAAATCTTCAGTCTTTATTTTGAATTAAACAGCCATGTTCTTGAAATGATATTCAATCAGACTTTCTTTTGCAGAATATAAAACTGGAAAATGTTGAAATATATTGACTTATTTTTTTTTTTTTTTTGTGGCAGATGTAAATGTGGCTATGTAGGCCAGAGTCAGAAAATTTGGAAGCTAATAATGACTTCTGTCTTTGACAATTTGACTCTTACTCTTCTTGTTTCAAATTTTATTTTATTGAATGCAAGATACAAGCTTCAGAAAACAGTGCCTTGAGAATGAGTACAGTATACAGACACGGGAATTCAGCTGTATTCAGAAGCTTAAGCCACATTTCACTTGCACAATAATAATAAGCTAATTGTGAAGCTTATTATTACAGAGGAGGAAACTATTTTTATTTGGTAAAGAAGACTTCTATAATAAGTAAAGGAAGAAAAATCACTGCTGCTTTAAATGATGATACTGCACATGGATCGTACAACTGAAGGTGCTATCTCTGAAAGTACTATCCAGTCTAATAGCTGCTAGCCTCATCTTCCATGTGTATGGAAGGAAACAGTTACCTTGGGATAAAATGGAAGTCAACTGAGGTAGTAGAACAGGGGCTTTAAAAATAGTAAATAAGATCTTGACAGCTTTTGAAGACTAGGATATTTTTGCTTGGGTTTTTGTGGGACTTGTGAAGAAAGTTAATTTTAGGAAATTGGCTAGCCTTAACCAAGGTGGTTGTAACATTTCATTGTCTTCCACTCTGTGTTCCATCCCAAGATAAAAATATAATGCTTAACTAGTGTTTATCACCACATTTTACAGGAGGAGAGATAAAGGCAAAGGATAATAGATTTTTTTTCAAGGTCATTGTAAGGATCAGCTTTGGAGCAAACTCAGATTTTTTTTTTTTCATTCTGTTTGCTTCTCAGTTCAGTGATCTGAAAGGAAGAAAAATATACTACCAAATTTACTGCATTACACTTTTACATTATTAAATTAAAATTTCATCCGATATGGAGCCTGGCTGTAAGTAGGTCCAACTTAGTTTGAGATATTTGCTTATTTTTATTTTCTTCAGAGATTTCTCTAGGAGGTTTTAAAAATAAAGCTTGAAACTTTCCAGGCCTTCATAGTGCAGATTTTTTTATTTTTTTTTCAAAAGCAATTAATGTTCCTATGAGGATTTAGCAGATTTTTATTTATAAAGGAATGTTTATATTTATTTTAATTTGAGAGTAGAATTTACATCTCATACTTCTATATAAGTTGTCTGCTGCTACATTTCTGAAAAATCACCCTTCTACCACCTCAAAATGCATGCATGACTTCTTGTGTTTTAAACTTGTCTGAAAATATTCCTAGGTACTAAAGAAAGAACAAACAAAACAAAAGGCAGCAAGAAACTTGACATAAACTCCAGAACAATTAAAGTCAGAGCTCCCTTCCAAATAAACCATACACTGGTTTACCTGAGCCCACTAGAGATGACCTCTTTAGACCCACTTTTTGCAGGGTTTTCTGCCATAAGACTTCTGAAAAGCTCAGAACCATGTCTCAGTTCTAACTACCTAGAAAATCTGGACATTGTGTAAGATTTTGTTTTCAGAAGTTTTCCAACTAAGTTTGAGAAACTCAAATGAAGGTTCATAATAGAAAGGTTGCCATGCCCTTTGTTGAAGTGATGCCACTATAATGTGGTATATTAAATATTTAACATAGTTTGCAGTAGATAAAAAGCAATTTTGTTTAATTTTTCCTAAATATTAATGCTATCATGCACCTTAATCCTTTCATTATAATAAAAATTTGTTCAAGCTCAGCCTTATTAAACATTTTCTAATTTATAAGGATATGGATGTTTTGCTTCTGATTCTAGTAAGTAATAAGGCCAAAATGCCATTGTAAAGAAAAAGGGGAAAAATCACAGGCTGAGAAATGACTCTTTTTATTTATTTATTTATTTTTAAAAAGCAAAACTCAAGGACACCAAAGACAATGCCTATCTTCCAAGTAACCCAGCTCAAAATCTTGGGTGAGTTGTCAAGGAGTGAAATCAAATACCTGCAAAACACTCAGTGAAATGACCTGGAAAATAATTTATAAGGAGGTTGCTATTCATTTCAGAGTGAGTGAGGAGCATTCTTTCCTCTGTATCTCTGAACTGCAGAAAAAATAAGGAAAAACATTTCTCCTAGATTAGAATTAGTTTCAAACCAACTTTTCTGTGAACCCTAGAACAAAAGTGCAGATGGCAATTATTTATGATGCTAATTAGACTTGTTCCTCCAAACAGTTAATAGGGTGGCTGGAGGTAGTCAGCACTTGATACAATAGCGTTTCCCATAACCCATCTGTCTACATCCAAAAACAGTGGCAAGGTATAGTATGCACATGAAAATTTACCAAAAGGTAACCTTAAGGCAATATTGTTTATAATTTTAGTATATTTAGGAAATAATATACTCAGTCCACATATATAGATGTCCCCACTAATTGCAGTGAAGTTATAATTGACAACCAAGGAAGGTCTAGACCATGTTTTGTACTGAGTCTGATGTCTCCAGCTTGCTTCAGATATTCTCTGCTTACTTTTTCTTTCCTTCTTTCACATGCAAAAATGTTTGCTTTAAGACCACACTATTCTAATTATGAAGCTTGTCTTTCTTCATGGAATGACTTTTAATTTACAATGTCCACAGGCCTTAGTTGTACAGAAAAAAAAAATATTAGCTTGTATAAACTTTTTTTTTCATGTCAGATGTAATTTTAAAAAATTACAAATTCCTTTAAATATTAAGCTGATTAAAACAGTTTTTTGGTAATTTTCAGGCCTGCTGAATTCTATGTTACTTGATTTTCTGAGCCAATGTACCTCACGCAGAACGAATACATAAATATTTCTGTTGAGAAAGCAAAGAATTAACTTTCAATATAAAGAACTGAGTATAGTGGCTGTAGAGATTTTGAATACAATAGGTTGTTATGTCAGTATAAATATGGAGAAACCTTTGGATTTAGCTGGAGTTATTTTAGATTTACACCACTGTAAGGTAGGCTACTTACCTCTGCTGTTATATTATCGGATATTGTGATCTCAATCCAGCAAAGCTTGCTTAATCTTGAGAATCTGAGTAGTTTACTCGAGTTAAAGTTAAGCACAAACTTAAGTGCCTTGCTGGTTATAGTCTTCTCTTAAAAGCCAGCAATGTGCAGGCTGAGGTCAAACTAAAGGGAGGTAATTCTTCCTCTCTACTCTGCCCTTGTCAGGTCCCACTTGGAATCTGGGGCCCTCAGATTGCAGCTTCTCTTCAGCTATACCAACTGCTCAAGACACCATGCTTTTTTGCTTGCATCCTCAGAAAATATAGGGAAATTCTATGCTTAATTTTATAGGTGAAATCGTAATGCTATTAAAAGTTGCCTATCTTGGTCTAAGATGATAAGCGTTGCCTGTATTTCACAGTTGTCAAAGCGGCACTTCAGTTCTCAAGTGCTCTGGTCATAAGTAGCAGAATTCAGGTTGATAGAGTACAATTTTTCAGTGGGATTTGTGACTTTGATTTCTTCTACTGGAACATCTTAGAGCAAGGGATCTTACTGTCCTCTATAAAGAAATGGAGAACTTCTGTCAGTGACTGTGATGAAAACAAGTAAAAACTGAGAGAAGAAAGATCAAGAATAAAAAGATTTGTAATAGTAGGAGAAGCTTTAGAAGAGGGAAGAAACTATGCTATCAAATCATCTGTCCTAGAAGAACCATAATGCAAAATAGAACATCTGCCTTTGTAAAATTGAATATTTATTTTATAGGTTCCATGGCAGTGTCACATGATGGATAGCTAAATTCTCTCTGAATTCAAGGGCTAAATGTTTTTTCTACTTCTGGAAAATGCAATCAAAAAAATCCTACTATGTCCATCTAAGTAGAAAATGCAAAGAACAACTTGCAGTTCTTGTAGATGAGATTAATATGGTAATTAAATAGAGGCAAAGATACTAAGGCATCCCTGGGTCATGCTTGTGTCTTTGAAATTATACATTATTATACATTATCAAACCAATTTTATGAGAATCCCAGAAATCTCATGCTGGATTTCTTTCTTGTGCTTTTAAGTGCTTGAAATAAAATTTCTCAGCAAAAAGATGCATTAACGTAAATATTTGTGCAAGGGAAGCAGTAGAAGCCTCACTATGTAGAAGACTTGATGAAATAGTGCTCAGTGGGATGTAAGGAAGAATCCTATAAGGACAAGGAGCTAGACTCCCACAACTTCAGTCTTTGTCCATGTATAATTTCTCTCCAAATATTTAACTTTACACTGATGTGGATATGGGAGGTTTTGATCCTAGTTTAGACCTCTGTGCAGCAGAGCATACATGTTTTGACAGATTCTACTAAGGACTTGAGGAAACTTATTTGTTTACTTAAGATTATACAGTACACATTTCCAGAGTGCTCTGCTATATCAGTGACAAAGCTATGAAAGTTTTGTCTGTAAGTGCAGGAGTTTAGTCAGTATAAACTAGCTTTTAAATCAAATTAATAGGGGTTGACTTCAAGTAAAAACTGTAAATGAGGTTTGCTATTTCTGATCAATATCTTACTGAAATCTATGGATCTTTGGCCAACATTTCAATAAGTGTAAAATTAATTACTATTTATCTATTTCCCCAAGTAAGGGCTACAATATACTTTTTTTTTGTGCTTTTTCATTTCTTATAGTGTTCTATAATCCTTTTAAACATGAAAGAAGGGAGGGCCATGTTCTATGCATTCCACAGTAATGACAGACAAGTGAAAGTAAGATTTGTTATGGCCTAACAATAGTTATAGTTTTTTTTTTTTTTTTTTTTTTTTTTTTGCATAGATGGATGAACCTCAGGACAAGAAGCTGAATCTGATAAATCTTAGTAGCTTTCTAAATGTCAGAAAATACCTGGCAAATTTATGAGAAAAATGTTAGTAAAGGGGAAGAAAGAAGTTGACATCAATGTCATATGCACGTTGATGTATATACCTTGATTTAAATTAGATATGTATGTTTGGACCTCAAAAATGAGTTGTTTTTCAAGTAATAAGGTCCTTAAAGTTCATGAAGATTTGCTAAAGTATAACTGTATTCTTTCTGTAGTGGAAACATTAATTTAACAATTTTCCAATGGGTTGGTAGAATGTCTTATATTCATACCCTTCTTTGCAAACACCAACTTAACAGTAATTTGTCTTGAACCTACAAAGATCTTTGGAGATGGAGAAAAATAGTTACAAAACTCATGGTACTCTATGTGAAAAATATTGGAGCTCTATTTTATGTATTGCTTGGCGTATCAGTAACTTTGCACTTATAATTGCATTGTCAATCATGTAGTGTCCCATTGCTAAAGAAATGGTAGGTAAAAATCTAACCATTCTTTTTTTAATGGATACAAAATTGAGTTTTATAATAAAAAAATAATACAAATAATTCTCTCAAAGAATTCAAATGTATTGCACTACAAGATTACCATAAGCAAATTAAATCATGAGTTGTGTTCAACTTCTGTATTTTCCATATTTCTAGTCTTTTCCTTAAACACTCTGAGCTACAATAATGCTGACTGCATACAACTTGAAACCTGCAGAAGGATTATAGTTGATACAAACTGATGTGCTGTTGATGATCTCAGTCTCCAAGCTGTTTAATGTTAAAAGTTCTACTCAAACTGTCAGTAGAAAGTCCGTGAATAATTTCAAAAACTCTCCAAAGCTTATCTGTTCTCTTGCTTTCATCATGCTGCTTTTAGTAATGAAACTAGTGGCCTTATAGCTGCTTGGCTAGTTGAAAAGTGAGTTGGAAGCAGTTTCACCACAGCTGTGAAAGATTGAGATGCCTCCCTTTTTCTCTGCTGGAACATTTAACACATTCCTAGTAGTAGCGAGACTCATATTTCAACAGACAGTAGCAGAAAAAACGTTTTGTGTGTGAATGCAGTATGGTACACAGATTTTGATCTCATTCAGGCAATCCACCTTTTCTTGGAGCCTGACTTGCATGATTGCTGCATCCTGCAGGGTTGGTTTGGGTGTGCTTGCATGTGCTGTTTTAAAAACATCTGCTAATGCATCGTGAAGCTTTTTAGACTAAAATAATTCTTAATTTTTTTGCATAACCTTTTTTAGTATTAAGCGCATACATGAAATTGGACTTTCTGCTTTATTCAAAGTTCATTTGTAGGGATGGTTTATTCCATAATGAAGTCTGGTTCAGACCAGGCTTTTAACCTTGCCTGTTGGAAGTTTTGAAATACCAGTTGACTTCCTGAGATATTTGCCAGTATCTTGCAAAAATCCTTGTCATTTTAATAATGTGGTCTCAACTAAGCTCAAACTAGATAGGCTTCTTATAGTCTTGATGATAGTCTAGCAAAAGAGAAGAGTGAGGAGATTAGGTGATTGTTTCTGAAAACTACCCAATATGTATTTCAAGTTCAATTTGTTTGTCTAGGAAAATGAATGATATCTAAAAAAGGTTATTATTGTAAAGGGCTATTTGTGAAATCACTATTAATTTATTGGAAATTATTTCACTTATTGGAAGACTTCAAATAAAGGAGCAGGAAGTGTAAATGGGCAAATATTTTAGCTAATTCTTTTGGGTCATAGGTGTACTTCAGTAATGCAGATGCAAAAGATGATATCTGGGGTTCTTAGTATGCAAAGTTCATGTTGACTTAAAAGAGTCTGGTCTGTAAGCATAAAATAAGCACTCCAAGTAAGCTTATTAGGAGCAATACTCATTGAGGTAGACTGTTCCCTTTTTAGTAGAAGGGTGGTTAAGGAAAAGGTGATCTACTGTTGTAGAGTCATTACTTCTGATACTTACTATGATACCATGGCAACATCAGAATTAGATGCAGAAAATGGGGCAAGCAGTCTGGTAGAAAGTAACGAAGAGTACAGAGTGTTACAGGGAATCTGCAGAAGAAATTATTAAGAAAATATGCTAGAGTTCTGGAGAGGAATTGGGAGAACTGTAGAACCCTTTTTGGGAATGGCTTCAGTAAGATATTTGTCAGTAGGAAATGCCGAAACTGCTGAAAAGAATATCTTACCTAGGTTGGTAAGAGAAGTGGGAACATTTAAACTGCTGCTGTGGAGGGGTAAGTGACTTCTGGGATGGGAAGTGTTAGAGACCAGATAGCTTTGAGAATTCATGCAAGCTTTAATTTATTTTAGTTAGAGAGAATGAACAGTTCACTACTGCTGTGTATATAAGTTCAATCAACAGTGTCCTAATTAAGTCCTGTTGGATATTTTTTGAGTGTCTGAAAGCAGAGTATAATCTTTTGAATTGTAAGAGTTGCTTTGGGTAATCTGTTCTCTGATTTACTATGCAATCCTAACAGAAGGCAGACAGTTATTCACTAATATTGTTTGCAGTGCAGAAATATATAGGTACCTCAGTTTTGACAGACTGCAATTATGAAGGATAAAGCTAAGGAAGTGCAGTGAATGTATGTTTCCAAATTGAACATATTTGATGGTCATGCTGTCTCAGTATTTGTGTCTGAGAATATAGCAGACAGATTATAAAAATACAAGAAATTAGATTAATGCAAGATCATAGGCATGAGATGTTATATTAGATGTATTTTCACTTCTGATTGCTTTTGCTTCTCACAGGAAGTGTTTGCGCTCTGTTTCATTAGGCTTATGTACACATTGCAAATGTACTACAACAATGTTGGGTTTTGTTCCTCGGCTCTTCTGTGGAGCATGGGTATCTGTGTACCACTTGTACAGCTGGAGGTCCTTATGTCAGCTGATCATAGGTAACAGGTTTGTATGTTCTCAGCTTAACTTTATGAACTATTGAGTATTCTCAGCAGCTGAGACCTGTTGAGAATACCTTATGACCTGTCAAAATTGTTGTGGATGAGCATCTCAGGATTATGGAGTTGGTAATGTTATCCTACCGTTTAATTTCAAAAAGAAAGGTTGGAAGACATTGCTTATACAATTGGTTGATCCCTCTGGTGTGAGGAAGTAAGCTTGTGAGAAGCAGACAGCATAAAAATATTTTGTGTATGACAAATGTTATGTTTATTGCCCACCTTTACACTATGACGATTGTATTGCTGGTATGACGGCAGCCTCAGTACAGGCCTGGATTTGAATCTACAGTCTATAATCTCATTATCAGTGATCAAGTCCTTTCCCTCAGTCTTAACTGACAAGACTTGCCAGGCTTCTATGTTCTGTTTGGAGTCAGGGTTCAAGGAGAGCTATCAGTACTGGATGAGGGTTGAACTAGGGTTTGCTTGAAGGATCCTGACTCATTCAGGTCCTTGGGAGCAGATGGGTAGCATCCAAAGCGATGAGAGCTGGCAGATGTCCTAGAGAGGCCACTGTCTATCATCTTTGAAAGATTATGAAAATTAAGGGAAGTTCTTGGTGACTAGAGAAACAAATGTTTTGCCCATCTTCACAGACAGCCAGGAGGTCTACACAGGGAACCACATGCCAGACAACCTCACTCTGGTCACTGGGAAAATCATGGAAGGCATTTTTGGGCATGTGAAGGGGATGGTGTATGAATTTGCCAAAGGTAAATGATGCATAACCAACCTGATTGCCTTCTCTGATAAAATCCCAGGAGTTCCAAATGTTGAGGATAATTTATCTAAAATTCAACAATGCTTTTGGCATTGCCTTTGAAAATATTACTCTAAGTTACTTTGGTATGAGTGGGTGGACAATCCTCAGACATTAACTCAGGTATCTGAATGTCAAATAAAGACTTTGAAATATGTGAGGGAACTCAGTCTCCAGAGAATTATTCAAAAACATCCAGAATGTTTTCAAGGGATGAAGTCAGCCAGTCTTTGCAAGGTTCCAAAGCATAAACAGTATTTAATTTTATTTCTTAAAGGCCATGCAATTTCATTTTTTAGTGTTCAAGCCACCACAAGATAATGAAGAGCATGCATTAAAACTACAGCAATTGTGTTTAATAGTAACATTGTAATATTAAAGCTCTAATTTATAATCCCTCTTTACTAATATTTACTGTTTTTGTTGTTTGTTTATGGTTATACCCACTATATATTAGGATGTCATCAAACACTGGAAATGACAGCCTCTTAAATAAGAAATTCAGAGCTATGGTTGAAGCTCTACTACGCTATTGTCAATTACAAAGAAGCATATTTTTCAATAAACTAATTTTATATTATGAAGATAAATGATTTTAAAATATGCAGTATATTAAAGATTGAACCAAACTTTAGATTCTTAACCTGTGATTGTGCGGTGACCTTTTGTCCTCATTATATAGCCTATTATGTCTTCCCAAGGTTTCTTTCTCAGTCTGAATGGGGAACAGTGTGGTTAAGCATAGTCATGAAAGTCAGAAAATGTGTTCTGTTTGCAGCTGTGAGTGAATAGAATTTTTTTAAAAGAAGGCAATAACACTTCTTGTTATTGCTTTGCTTTTAATTGACTTTATTGATAGGTGACTAGGCTATAAGTTGTGAGGTCTTGTGGGAGGAGAAGGAAACTCCTCTCAAATCTGGAGCCTGTGCTATGCCTTCCTTAAGCAGGCAGTGGCCAGCTGGGAAGGTGCCAGACACTTCTGCTTTGTTCTGATTTTCTTCTTTCTTGTATAATAGCTCATTGAATATGTGGGAATATACTTTCTGCAAAGGCTTTCAGCCACATCAGCGTGCAATGACTAGTTGCTTCTGAGAAACTACATTGCATGAGGATGAGGATGAAATTAATTCATGGACCAAAACAACTTTTGTCATCTTTTGTCATCTTTTCCTGGAAGTTATGGGTAGAACATGCTCTTAAATGGCAGCTATGCAGTTAGCAGCTCTTGCTGCTAAAGCTGACGTACCGTCAGACTTAAAGTAACACTCTGTAAAGCATACGTGGTTTATTAGGGCTTGGAACCAATGCAATCTCAAGAGGGTTGGATGTGGGGAATCTGTAAACTTGTGTTTATTTTTTTATTTTTATTTTTTTATTTTTTCCCTCATACTTAACAGATTACTGTTGAAGAGAAATCATTGTAATGTCCTTTCTGTGTTAGTGCTACTGTTTTGCTTTGCAAGTAATTACACTTCTATGACAGGATATAAAAGTAAGTGGAATTTGGGCTGGTTTAAGATGCAACATCATGGGGAGTTGCACTAAAAGCAGTTTCATATAGATAAAGACATGTGGATCTGGATAGAAAAAACAACTTTTTGGTAATCAATTTCACATAGTGGATGATTAAAAAAAATCCTGATTTTCTGGACTTGATGGGGGAAATAAAAAGGTGAACATTTTACTCCCCTTTCTTAAAGACAAAAGTGTGGAATAAGACCGTGAGAAGAGCAGACAGTGATCTAAAGGATGTAAAGTCCAGAAGAGATTACACTGGAACCAAGTGAAATGAGTGTGTCGATACCTGCTGAGTAATTGAAGGAGTTGGTTAACACCTACTCCTGCATACTTCAGGGACTACTTCCAGAGTCTCCCCAGCCCTCAGCTTGTCAGTCACTTGGGCTATTAAGCTCCACTCGAGCCCTGCTCCTCTTGTTTGTTCTGTGGTTCATTGCTGCTCTGTGTTGCCACAGGACTTAGTACCTGGCAAGTGAAAACAGCTGCACTTGGATGGCAGGGCCTTGGGAGTATTGTGGGAGATTGTATCATTACATAAAACTGTTGCTTTTTGCACATGCCCAACATTGTTCCTTAGCTTTCTGTCAATTTGTTTTTTATATTCATCATGTTTCTACAGGTTTGATGTAATGCGTATTGTCTGCATATGAGTTTGTTTGGATGTATTTTGAGCTGTTTCATCATGAAAGCTCTCCCACAAATATAGAACTTAAAATGAAAAGCTGTAAGATGTTACAGTATTATAAATGAATTATCTTGAAATAGACCAAAAGAAAAGGTGTGATACAGCCAAAGCATATGGGATGAAAGCAAATGCAGTCCTTACCTCACATACATCTGTATGTGAGCCATTACATTTTTTTCCTTTTTTTTTTTTTTAAATTGCATTAGCAATTTCAGATAGACATTTAGTCTCTGAAAGAGAGGCCCTTGACATTAAGTGTACTGAAAGGTCATTGAACAGTCATAGCTTTCTTTTAATTTTAAATGCATTTATCCAAGAAAACTCAGCACTGATGTAACATCTGTTTTTCAAAGGGATTCTGTCTTCTAGCTGAGCTGACTGAGGTTTACAGAGGTCAACTGAAATGCCTAAGGTCACTCAGAGTGTCAGAGTAAGGGGTGGGTATCTGAAAACCACACTGGAAAACAAAACT
>NC_048900.1:24550522-24611719 GCF_011077185.1 Oxyura jamaicensis | reverse complement strand
AATTCTGAAAAAAAAAAAAAAAAAAGATAGGAATGTTAAAGATGCTGACTCCTGCTGTGCTGATTACTATTGATACTGTGAGTTATTTGTGGAGGTTTCTAAATTTCTGTCTGGAAAAATAAAACAGTTAATATATTGCAAAAATTTGTTGCAAAAGCAACAAATACTGTTAAGGCAGAAGACTGAGATAGTTCACTGCTTTGTGGCTATACATCATGTTTTCTAATTTGTTTCTTAATACTTTTTCAGAGATTGACTTCAGTTAAATTACACTGTCTAAACTAGCTGATGAGCGCACTTATAAAATCATAGCTATTTTAGGAATGAAAGATCCTCTACCCCGTCATTCAGCGGCGAAGGAGTATGTTGTGATGACTGATTAGCAGAGTACATGTATTCTTATAAGGAGAAAAAAAAAAAACAAAAAAACATTGCACTGAGGATAAAGTACTATTTCAGCTTTGGAAATCTGTACAAAAATGTTTGAGGTATTGTAGTGATATCTTTCACTTTCATGCTTTTTAATCCTCCGACTGGAAAGTTTTGCAGTTTTGCTCAATTCTACAAATACTACCATAAATAAAATTAAGAAAATACAACTGATTTAAATGAATGTTTTGCAAAAGCAAGTTCTGCTGAGAAAGTATGGAGTCAATACAGTATGTTTGTGTTAAAAACTCTGAAGAATTGGATTAAAAATAACTAATACAATGAATTTTATTCTACATTCTGTATATGTTTAATTCCTGTTGACTTCCATGAACATGGAAGTGTGTAATGTACAAGGAACACAAGTTATAACATTTGGTGTCAGAAAATGAATGCAGTTCATAATAAGTTTTAAGAGGCAATCTTCACAAATGTTTGTAAAGGTTGTCAAGAGTAATAGCAAGGAACTGTCTTTGAAGTAGTACAGTCACATGATTATAGTTCACCTTCATTGCTAACAACCTCCCCCCCATACCATAAAATATATATATATTGTAAGGCTATCTTTGTAAGCTCGTATAGAAAGAGAAAATATGAAGAATATATGGGAAATACTGATATCCTTTGCTTATTAGAGCATACTATAGGATGATCAAAATAAATGTGACCTTTTCCCCAAAGTGATGTATTTTTAACATATTCTGCCAATTTTCTGATGTTTTATCAAACACTCAATTTGTCACAGGAAATAAAATAAATATTAGATATTTTTTTTTCCCTGGGAAATTTGGTAGCATACAACTCTGGGAAAAAGAAAACCAAAAACCAATGTTATTTCTCAGAAGCACTCTAATGTTATTTGGTGGGGCATTTTACAATCTTATTAAACGTTACAGTTCTTCTGCTCTGTACTACATCTGCATTGTCCAATAAAATGTCTGGGTCAAATATTTTTCTTCTGCTTTTAAACTGCATGTATGTGTTTGAAAAATGATTTTGCTGAAGTAAAATGCAAACTGATCAATCATACAAACAAGACAAAACTCCCACAGAGCACATGGGGAAAAGAACAAAGATTATTTTTGTCTGTCTAGTTAGAATTTTGCATATGCTTGAATATATCTGACAGGTTGTTTGTGCCTTTTAGAAGATGAAAAAAGATAAATATATATATAATGAGAGGAAGAAATAAAGAAAGGTGCTGATGAGTACAATAGTAATGTTGATTTTCATACATTTGGGGTGCTGACACAATTCGCAATTGGCAAAGCAGACTGAATAAGTTGTGTTATGTCATCCTTGCAAATGAAGATAAATGTCTTGTGCTTTATTGCTCTGGATTATATTCCTGAGAGGAAGATTTTTAAAATGGATTTTTATCTTTATACTCCTTTTTTATTTATATATGTATTTAAAATATAAAGGAAGTATTTGAAGATTTGAGGTAGAAGCTGTAATGCTCAAAAGCTTGCTGGGCTCCAGCCATGTAAGTCTCTGAAATACTGCTAGTATCTTGTAAAAGGGAAAGAAAAAAAATTATATTCCTCTACAATATGTAGAGCTACAGGGATTGTAAAACTTCTGCTGAATGGAAATATAACATGTTTATGGGAGCAAAAACACAGGGCATAAAATGATTTGTCTTCCTTTGCTGTAGTTAAGAACTGTAAGAAGATAGAAAATGAGTTTCAGTACCTGATTTGCCATATAGAATTACACTGCTAAATTTCTTTTGGCTCCACTGGAATCATATTTCCTTAACGTGACTTTAGTAGTGAACCTCCATCATATTTGGTTTCGGTGTTCTCTTGCAAACCTTTTATATGGCATATTATGTCTTTGTTGGTATGTGTGCCCATTAAAAAACAAAATCCAAATTTTCACATTCCAATTTGAAACAAGTACAGAGAGATATTGATTGGTCTTGCTTAGAAATGCTAACATATACAAATTTTCCTGAATAGTTATGAAAACCCACCCCAAATCCTTACCCAAAGCTTGAAGCAACTCCATTGAGGGAAAACGCACACCTATGTAGACAGTGGTCTGCTTCTTTGCCCTTCTGACTCTGTTTAGATTTATGAAACAATGCATTTCACATTGTATCTGAAGCCTCAATGTATAGGAAGATTAAAGAACAAAAAATACTAATGATGGGAAATAGAAATTAGGTGAGCAAATTCTATGTATTAGTACACATTATTAAGATGGGTTTAAGGCCTGGACTAAATGAGTTGAGCTTTACTATGAGCTTAACTATCCAGAGAGCTCAAAATCAAAAGGACTGACTAGGTGGTCTCTGGAGAAGGTAGAGCAAATCCACTTAGTTTACATCTATAGAAAACAAAAGATCCGAAGAAGGAATGAAGAAATGTCAGGTCCTACTGTCACATGTGGAAGGATGGATTGAAGAATTGTGTGGAATGAGAAGCTTGAATGTGTTTTGTTGTGGAGCAGAGTTATGAGATTTGTGTGAGCATTTGAACTGCTGTTGGGTGCTAACTCTGAACCCCAAACCTTTGAATGCCTAATGAAATGAGCTTTGTGTTCAAAATGTTGCTCAGACTTGTTAATATTTGATGGAAGAAATCAATCCTTGTCTAAATTCATGTGACTCATTTTGAACACTTTTGGGGAATATATGTGGTGAGGTCAAGAAATTGCACATGGTTCTTCTCATTAGCGTATGCACTGAATTTCTGCAGCTTGGGAGAATGTATATTTCCTCCTCTGCAGTGTAAGGCTCTAGAGATATGGCCTTTAAACCTTCCTGTTTTCCTGATTTATGTAGAGCCCTAATATCCAGCAAGGTCAGTTAGTGTCCCTGTACACCCACCGTAACTGCAGAAGTTCTGCCTCTCTCTACCCCAGGGGAAGCTTGCAGCATCAGATGCTTCTTAGCTAGCATGTGTCTCCAGGGTGTTCTTAAAAGAGAATTTGCCAGTGCAGATGAAAAAACAAATGCTGCTTATGGGAGCGTTAATTCTCTGGCTTCAGGAGGGAAAGTTTGGCAGCATACCTGCCCTGTGCCCATGGCCAAACTCCTCCCAGCTGCAGATCTTCAGACCTGCAGAGAACCTCCTGTGCAGTCCAGCTGCCTGAGCCACGGGACACCTGCTTTCCATTCCTGTGTAGAGATGGAAAAATCTGGGTGCAGACACTCCTTGTTTTGTGGAGATCAATATGATTTAAAGCTACTACATCTGTGGCAAACAAGTTGCTCTATAAACAATAACCTTTGGTTTTGTAGAGCTAGCTGAAACAGAGTCAATCGAATGTGAAAGAAGCTAATTAAGAGATGGTAGACCAAAGTAGTCATAACAGTAATATCTTTGGCTTCAATGAGCTTATTGCATGAATGGGTTTTATTGGAGTTTTTATTATTAATACAGAAAGTATGCCTAAAGTTAGGAGTTATGAAGTCAATGTTGTATTTCACCTCTGAATGCTATCTGGGATTTTCACAGAATGCTTAAAAGAGTTGAACAGAGTAGAACAAATGGGTCTCTACTGGGTCTCTTGCATTTGAGCACTGAGCCTTCTTGAACTTCTAAAAAATATCCTACTTAGTCAAGTCAGATGGTCACTCAGCTTTTGAGAAGACAGAGTTCCCAGAGTGCTAGGTGATATGCTGAGGATGTTCTTGCATTAGTGTGTTTTTCTGAATGTAAGTAGTCTGTATTTATAACATACTTTCTCCATCAGAAAAGGATGGAAGAAGCTGCTTTATGTAGCTGCTTCTGCCTCTTTCATTTAAACAACACGGGAGACTTCATACCTTATTCACACTGAGATGTCAGAGCCCTTTTCAGGTTAATTGGTTTGCATCTTCCTCAGTTTTCTAACTGAGTCTATTTATGAGATTCTAGAAATTATATTGTGAGTCCCTCACAATCAGAGCTCTGCAGGAACCAGGCATGCAGTATGAGTAGCCACTTTAGCTGTTCCACTGGGCTGCAAGCCTGAGTGGTGTGCTGGCTTCCAAGACTTCTGGTCTAACTGAGGGGAGTCCATCAATGGCACTGAGTAGATGCATCCCTGAGGTAATCTTGACGTAATTATAAAACAAAAGAAAACAACAAACAAATAACAAACCCCACTTGTAATGCCAAGTACTGGGATGAGTAAGATAGTCTCGATGTTTGTTACGTTTGGTGAAGGTCAGAGGTGGAAAGTTTAATTATTTGGAGATCTACATGCTGTTGAAATCCTTGGAAATTTGGTGTCTGCCTCATGGGGATCTGGGCCAGAATGATTTTCTTACAGTCACAAATGGAGAAAAAACAGGAACTGAGCAGAGAATTCTCAAATCCCAGTACACAGACTTTACCATTAATCCTTGACTAATCTGGTATTCTATGATCTAGGTTTCACTTCAGCCAGCTGCTTTCATCAAGTCATTAGCATCATCTGACACTGGGGCAGCTGGCCAGAGTTTAATGCATAAGTGTCACCTGCATACTTCTCTCATTTATAGCCATGGCATCGTGTGATACCCGCTAGTAGCTCAGCAAAAATACAGATTGCAAAATGGGAAGAACAGTGTTTGTGAAACTGAGAGAGAAAAGTGAAGGTTTTGGATCAGAGATGTTGGAGTCTGAAAGATAAAATCAAAACTGCCAGAATCGAGCACTGTTTATGTAGATAACAGAAAGGTTACTTACAGGGGACTTACAAAAAACATCTGCATTTCTGTGTTATACATGCTATGGTGAGGTCCAGGTGAATGAATTAAGATGACCATGACAGTATTTATTTATTTATTATTATTATTATTATTTATTTCTTGGCTAGTAAAAGCTAAGAATGATTTGCAAGGAAATAATTTCTACAGGGATATTATAAGTAATGAGATGAAAAAAAATAAAAGTATCAAAAGAATGACTTTGAAATACTTAAAATACAATCCTGATATTTGAGAAGAAAATGCTAAGCAATGAAGGGGTTGAGTTTCCATGCCACATATTGCGCAGGAAATTTGGACACACAATCTTTTATTTGTTTAATGGATTTTCTGTGAACATCTCCCATTAATGTTTGTAAAACTTCAGCCTGAGAAATTTAGCTATGGAAGGGAAAGCATTTATATTCATTAGATGAGAGCAGACTTTTTGCTCATGATTTGGGTGGAATTTAAAATGATTAATGCAGCTTAAAGTAGTTAGGTGATAGGAATTTTCTAAAACATTTTATCTGAATCTAATAAGCCCTCATGGGGATACAAGAGTGTATGATGCATATAAGGAAATTTAGAGTCAGTTTATTAAAAACACATTTCCACTTTAATGGTGTTCTTCCATTGTATGTTAAGATTACCAGGTATTTTACCATCTACTGCAGACAGTCTGTAGAGACTATATCCATATGAACCCCTTAATCTGAGAGGCCCTTTCATTATAGAGATTGGAGTTGCTGTTGACTAAGGATGAAATTAATTAAATACTTCGTAGGCAAAGTTCAGAAAATCCTTCAAAGAAACTTACGTCTTAAATTTCTGCAACGAGGATCTCTCAAGAAATTTTCTCAAAAAAAAAAATAAAAAAATATTCTAAACGAAACCAAAAACTGTCCTGTTAAATTGTGGCCTCAAAATTCATAACTAAGCTTTTTATGTGTTTTTTTTTTTGATAAGTATCAGAATGCTGAAAGTAGCTGTTTAGTCAAATTTTACACAGAATGGAAATTTGGACAACTCAGGATTGCCTGAAAATAAATGAATGTTTTTGCTAAGTTTTAATCCCTATAATGGTAGAAATGTCAGTGTAAATGCCTGTAATAAATCCTTTACTGTGTTTATAGTGGCAATTAAAGTGGTACCCTTACTTCTCTAGGTCATTGGTAAATCAACCTTTGCAGTATCACTATTGTTGCATTCAAAGCCAAACTCACTCTTAGATGGAAAAATAGTACAATAGTGTTTCAATTATCCCAGCATAGGTTATTCAGCTGATGGATGGGAAATAGGCTGCAGGTACCAGGACACTCAGTCCTGCTCTGAATGAGTCACTTTGGCACTGCTGTGTGAAGTGATGATACCAACTTGGAGACCCAGGGGGTCTGATTCAGCATTGCTACTGACCTCTCTTTTCACCATTTTATGCCTACCATATTTTTTGGCAGCCTAATTTCCAAGAAAAGGGTTACAACAGGCAGTAAAGTAGCAAGTTAAGTGTTCATTAATCCAAAGTCTGTTGCATACCCTTCAATATCATGTTTATGATGTATTTCTGACTTGCAGATATTATTGGACTGAACTACTCTGAGTGTATTTTACTGAGCGAGAGAAGCTGAAATTTTAAAATAAGAATACAAAAAGATTAATATGATGAATAACTATTCCTTTAGAATTTGATATGGTGAATCTAGTTCAGCGTACTAGATCTATATCGATAGTAGAAACTTTCTCAAGATAACATTACACTGAAGTTGCTATGCTTCCTGCTTATCTGTAAGATCTAGATTATAACGACGCTAGGGAACTCTTCCTGTAGGAGGTAATTTTTCAAGATTTAACCAGTTCTTATCCATGATCATTGCAGCTATGCTGGCAGAAATCTGTAGCCTTGACATAGCCTGAAACTATATTCACCTCTGTCCTTCTTATACCCAGTCTCCTCCTCACAAGGGCTTACTTTAATGTGGCTATAAATTTTCTGAAGGTACACTGTGAACTGAATGCCACAGAAAATAAACCACTGTGATATAATGCAGTAGTGCTTTGTTTCTCAAAGGGCATAATTCAGGTCAAAATCTAGTATAATTTGGTTTTTGTTAATCCTGTCTCGACCATAGAGCAAATATTAAAAAAAGGACAGGGATTTTTAGCTTTTAAATTTAACTGCTGGTTACATTATGAGAGAACATGAAGGGATTGGCAAGGTGGCATGATGCTGTTGGTGAGCCTCTTTATTTCAGATCTCAGTATTGCTGTGAAGCAGCACTTTGTGATGGTACTCAGCAGTGCTCACCCTGCTGTATTGGCTACCCAGGTTGTTACAGCTATGATGTACAGCTGGCAGTATGGTGTGTATGTGGATGTAACTGTGGAGACAGATGTTGCGATGTGACAGTGAAATCTGAAATTATTCTGGGCCTGTCATAACAAGGATGGATGTTTTCAGACAGGACACGTAGGAAAATAAAATATTTTGGGGGGAATGGGAGGGTGGGATGGAGTAGGGAGGACAGACGGAACATTTTTTCAGGGAAGTAGTCCTCTACTTATTCAGTCAAAATACAGAAATAGCATTTTTCAATTTTATTTGCCTTTTTACTTGCTTTTTTGTTTGTTTGTTTTTTGTTCATTTATTTTGTTCTCAGTGGTCTACTTTAGGTGTAATATAGTATGTATTTAATGGATATTTCCATGTGGAGCAGAAACCTTCTGTAGTTTAAAATCAAAGTGTGTGTGTATGTGCTTGTTTTAGAAATTTATTAAAAGGACATCCACTCTTCAGGTGGAGAGATTTCTACCCACTTTTCTGCTGTCAAACTGTGCAACTCTAAATGTCTCCTTGAAATACACACTGAGTATTTCTTTGTAGGTGCAGATGCTTTTAAAAAGTGCCTTAAAATAAGCACAGAATGAAGAAATTGCCACCAGATGAGTGAAACTTGGCTGGGCTTCTCTCATTTCATCTACATATGCACACCTCTGTAGTCATCATAAAATATCATTTGTATAACCTGCAAGGATCTACTGCTACTCAGAAAAATGCCGTGTTATTGTGAGGCTGCTGGGGTTTTTTATAGCCATATAGTCCTGTCTGTACCTCTGGTCAGGCTATATATGCAGGTAGGCTGAAGGTTAGAGGCTGAACCAAAATTAATTTTCTGTCCTGCTTGGAGGAAAAACAAAAGAAAACAAAAAAAAACTTTGCTGCAAAAACCATTGATATGGAGGCAGAGTAAAGATTTGTTCATCCTTTGTTCATCTGAGGCAATGGACTCTACTGAGGAGCCAGCAAAGCCTGCCTTTTAAGGTAGAGGATGGTAATTAATAGTAACTATATAGCTTGATAGCAAATTACAGAAAATACTCTGGAAGAGGATTAACTGATGATTCCCGATCCTTGCCTTATGAATATACAGGAAATATACTATGCTGGCTTGTAGAAGAGTAATGAATCTGTAGAAGTAGAAACAATATGCACCACACCAGATCCATATTCACAATTCCAAATGCTCCTTTCCTTTGCATTCCAGCGTCCCAGATGGCAGATTAGCACAATTTCAAATTTTCAGCATGCTTACTGAACTGGTTTATATATTGTCTTCCCTTCACCATCTCCTTCCCACTTAAGACCCCACCATTTAATGAGTACCTACAGGTTCATATGGAGGATGAATTGACAGGATGAATGACAGCATACATGTACAGGGTGAGAGATTTCAGTTTGTAACCTTGTTGGCATACAGTCCATAGCATCTCTAATAAAACGTCATTATAGCTCTCCAGGCTTTTCAATTACTGTTTTAATTTCTTTGCCGTGTTTATTGCTTATCACAACAGGGGCTGTTACTTGGATTATCTTTATTGTTACATTTTTAATAATACAAAACAGCACCTTAAATTTTTGTTCTGTAGAAGAGTTAAAATAGCTAGAGGAGAAAAAGTGCATCTGTCATGGACTTTGGTCTCCTAGTCATCAAAAGAATAAGCAGCCAATTCAGGTTATATTAGACCCACCGATCTATAACTGTTTTCCTCAGATGAAATAGTCATCTTTGTTTTAGTATATGTCAAATCAATAGTGAGTTAATCAGATCGAATCAAAAGAAACCTGAGCTTATTTTAACTGAGTAAGAATTTAGTAGTAGTTTCATACAAAGACAAACATAACTATCATAATTTACTTTCAGGTATACTTAACACTTAGGTCAATGGTGTCTTGGAATGTTTCTTGGAAAGTCAGCAATGTGTCCTACTATTTTCATCTAAATATATCAAGGTTCACCTCTTGCAAGTCGGAATTATTTAGTCCTAGTGTTCTGGCCATGTTCCAAACCAGCTAATTACATTCTTCCAAAATTTTCCCTCAAAGTTCCAATTAATTATCTTCTTCACTTTCTCCTCTGAAGTACTGTTGTGTCATGTTGTTTCTATGAAATGCCTGATAGTGTCTTGCATGTAAAGTGGCTGTATTTCACTTATGAATGAAGTGTTGCTGTAGATAGAGGGTTGTATCCATGACCAGCAAGTTTCAGTGTGATGCCTTGATTATGGGCAAGGTATTTCAAATATAGTGATGATGATGCTGAGTCTCAATATTCATGCTTAGATTATAAAATGAGTTCTTTTCTTCTTTTCATCAGATTATCATACATATTAATCTGCGCTCAAACTGTATTCACCTTACTCGTTGTGACTAATATTAAAAAAAAAAAAAAAGAAAAAGAAAAAACCTTCTATTGAAAGGTAACTGATACCAACACATTTATTGGTTAAAAACTGATTTTTCATAGATCATTCAAATGTATACCTGTAAGTCAGCTACTCTCAAGTTACCAGGATTCCTGTTCCTTTCAGTTACTCTTGAAATACAGGGACTACAAACATTTAAAAAGTCAATAAAGAAGTGTGATTTTATTATTTCTTTAGGAAAATGGTTAAAACACTTCTGATTCCAAATCAAACAAATCTTCAGAAGTTTGGTATACTTCAAATCCTTCAAAGTAGGGCTTTGTAGGAAACATTAGGAAGTTTTAAAGTTAATATTAATAGGGTGTGCATATTACAAATTACTTTTGGGCATTTGGTTTATGCCCACAGCTCTCTCTAAAGGATTACAGAGCGATAGGGAACATCAAAATACATAGATGCTGGAAACTCTATGTAGCGTTATAAAATTATTTCACTGAATCAATATCATATTGTGTTGAAAATGTAGTGGAAATTGAGTCACTATCTTCAATTTCAAGTACAAGAACAATAAATTATAAAAGTAGAATATAGTATAGATAGATTTTTCTACAAACCACAGCTCAAGGTGCATCTCTTTCTGAGATTATGATGCATTAAGTAGGTATCATTTCTTATTGTATCTGACTTTTACTTTAGCACAATCCTGAGCAATAATTTGTGACATGAGTCTACGTTTAGTTGAAAGAATGAGTGGAGAAGAGAGGTTGTTGTTGGGAGATACTTTTCACTGTCTTTCACCTGCATATTGATAAGCTGGCTTTGAGGTATCTTTCCTGTTTGTTTGCAATTGCCAATTCTTACTGAATTGTTAAATTGCAGCAGAACATCTTGTCTGCATTTTATAAATTCACAGCCACTCTACTTAAATACAGTTCTCACCCACACAGTTTCATTTGCACAAAAGTCATAGCAGCAGAATATCAGCAGTTCCCACAGAAATGACAGCCCAAGCCTTTAGTTCATAATATTGAAAAATTTCCTGAACTTGCAATGTTTCCTGAGGGAATGTCAGAGCTGGCATACATTTCTGCTGCTTTTCTCTGTTTTTTAACCTCTTATTACAAATGTAAGCTTGTAGGGCTTTTTAACGGGTGGTTTTTGCCTGGAAGTACATGATGGAGGTGTAGAAACCCAGAGAACTGTGATAAAAATTAAACTCAGCAAATCTAACCAGTCCTAGTGAGAATGCAGCAGGGAATAGCAAATCCTTAGTGAAAAGAGCTAGAGATTTCTTAATTAAACAGGGTTGCACAATTAGATCTAACTTTAAACTTGAAATTTAAATGAATTTCTTTGGTGAGGAAACTCTGGCTTCTTGAATGTCATCCTAGGTTTATTTCTTTTTCAGTGCTGGCATGAAATGTCATAGTGTTCTGTTTCAAGTCAAAGTAATAGTTGCCTATTTCACACAGAAGTTTTCAAAATCTGGGGGGATAGGCTTTTACTCCCTTATTTTGAAATTTTCTCAAAAGAAAATACTAATTGGTGATTTTATACTCTAGACTGTAATTCAGAATGAAAGCACATTTAAAAGAATTAAAAGAATTTACATCTTTGTGGATTGTGAGTACTCAGTTGTTGTACTGAATTGAGCTGGCAATATTTAACATAATTGGTTTTCAAAAGGTGATGTGACAGCAAATTTCACAGAAGATCTTGGAAGCCCTTGAAATCAAAGGCTAAGGTTTTATAAAAATCAGTTAAAATCAAAAGAAGTGCTATTAGGGAGGCAGATAGAGATAAATGCTTCTTTTGAAGAAAACTTTGGAGCAAATATATGAAAATAAATGTGATTTCCCTATTCCAAGAGATTACATTTACGATTTATTCTCTACTTTGCAACTCAGGATCTGTAGATTCCCTTATTGTAATTCTAAAAACTTTTCAGTTTGTGTGGTGGGGTTTTGAAATGGATCAAACTGCAGTAACTGAAGTTTCATGAATAGCCCAATGATTTTATTTTCAATCTTCAGAAGATTTACTGTGAGCTGGTGGTAAGGAGGATTAAGTGAACTTTTAATATCTTGTCACCATCACCTGAACATTTTTGGCAATTGTCACTTGTCCAAATTTTTACGAATGTAAATCTCTACTTAGTTAGCATCAAAGACTGTGACAAAAAGTCTTAAGACATTGAGCTTCATGGTTTCAGAGGTCCTTGGCATAGATCCTCCAGCAAAGGGCCCTGAGGCACTTCATCTGAAAATGCAAAAGTGATGCTGACTGGGGACATGGCAAGGCCAAGGTGCCTTAGGGAAATGATGGTTCAGTGCTTCTGCAGGACAGCTTCCCTTGGATGATGCCAATTAAGCTGTAGCTGTCATTTAAAGTTGCTGTCTTCTTTCTGGACTGTGTCTCCTGTGCACAAGCAGGAATCTATCAGTCACTTGTTCGATGTTATAAATAAAAATGAAGGCTTGTGGTTTTGTAAATGTACACGAAAAAAAAAAAAATCTAAACCCAAAGCAACAAATAAACCAAATCTTGCTCATTTCCAATAGTGGCGATTATCTCTTAGGCTGTTTCAGGAAATATGTAGGTCAGTCATCTCAGAAGTTTCATGTATTAGATGAATTAAACTAATTCCACCATTTAAAAACCTTTATAAAGCTGTGAATTATTTTTAAATGAAGGCAGTATCATATCAATAAACAAACATAAAAAGCTATAGTGTAATCAGGTTTATTGTTTCATAATAGGTTTATAAAATTATGAATACCAGAGTTTTATTAATGGGACTTTTAATTATCCACTGTAGTGAAGAGTGATGTAAAATATCTAACAGCTCTGCTCTGCTAATTAATATGGGGATTCAATGGTTGTTAATTAAGGGCAAATGGGACAGGGCTAACACAATCCACTTTTGACTATGATGAATAAAAAGTCAAACCAATAGCTTATTTCCAAATTAAAATGATTGATAAAAAGTCAGCTCAGAGCACAAGTCATTCATCCTAAGGGAGCTACAATTTTAATGTTTAGACAATACAAAAAAGAACATGTCTTTAGGCCTTGAAATAAAAGTAAAAGCTGCAAAAAGCCTCAAAGGGCTAAAATACAGATATGTAAAACTTGCTGTTAAATATATAACTTTGTGCACAGTGAATATTTTCAGATCACGTTCACTTCTAACAGATTTTTAAAAATAAGCTGACATATGAATGAGTAACTGTCTGCAATATACTCGAGTGAAATTATCCATTATTTGACTTTCTTCTCTGTTTATCAGATATTTTGAACAGCACTTTACATACTGAAAAAACAGGCAGGGGAGAAGGGAAGAAGCAGCTTGCCAGGAAGTGGTTTATCACTCTTGCTCTCTGCAATAATAGCAGTCTATCCTCTTCTGATTGCTGTCTGTTCATTCCTTGCTTTTCTGCATGTGCCTAAACATATGAAACTTCTGTTTAAAATTTTCAGAAAGTTAAAAATGATATGTATATCTAGCAAAGCCTCCAAGGTAGAATCTAGGGTGTTTGGTGATGTATTTATGTGACATAATACATGAAGAGACTGAGGCACTGAAGTAAAGGGTATAAAACAGCTTGCATACTATTCAGGGGGCCTGTAGACAGAGATTCTCAGGCAGTTGTTTGGAATCAGTAGAAATCCTGAAAATCTCTGTGGACTTAAATCTTTTTCTTGCTACTCCTCCCTTTTGCTACCTTGCCCAGGACACTGGGGAGCCATTCCCACCTGCTCAGCTTCCACTCAGAGACCCACCTCCAGCTGCTCACATATGCCTCCTATCTCCTCTTAGGTCACTCCTTTAAAAAGTTTTCTTTTTGTATGTATTAAATTAGATATATTCATATGGTGTGTATCAAGAGTTTTGATGTGGTATGTAAGGTCTCAATCTTCGTTCCCCGTTGCCTTAAGTTGATGAAAACCCATGTTTCCTGTGAGGAATATCTTGCTACCAAGATAAAGGTTACTGTGTTTTGGGATTGTCTTGTTACAGCAATGGCGTGTAATCAGAGCAATGAGTACATACAACAAGAAGTCAGATGTCTAAGTGTGGTTTAATGGGCAAAGATTTCAGGCAAGCTTGGGCTTATTAGGAAAAACAAACAAATAACCGTATAATTGAAACATGCATAAAAACAAACTATGGAAAAACAGGAAAACATTTTATCTTTACGAGAGGGAAAGGTGTGTGTATGCTATTTGACATACTGTGAGCATAATTTGCATTGTATAATATTAATTTAAGAATGTGGGATTGGAAGAAATCTTCTACAGCATGTTGTCTTGTCCTCTTCTGTTGCAGGCAACTATGTCACAAACTTTTCAAAACCTAACACATTTTGTATTAGAAATAGCTACCTTGGGATGCTACTCCAATGCATTGATTATTTATGGTTAGAAACCTTCTAATTTTTAGTTTAAATTTATTCATAATCAGTTTATTTTTCTTTTGTTCATGGTCACTTTTTTTCTATTCCGGCACTGACCTTTAGCTTTTCTTCCTCCTTTGTTTTATATTTACCAATAAAGAGTGAGTGTTTTGCATTTTTGGCAGTTTTTTTTTTGTTGTTGTTGGTGGTTTTTTTTTTGTCTTTTCTAAACAAGCTGATTCTTACAGAATCTCTGTATTTGATAGGGTTTTCCTTCCCAATTATTTTGATATAATTCTCTGCATCTGTTCCTATTTATTTTCATACACAGGAATCCAGCTAGGGCCTTGTCAGTGCTTTATGCAATCCTTTGAAAATTTTCTTAATCTCCCCTGGAAATATACTGATTGCATCCTATCTGTGATTGTATTTACCTTTTTCTGTACCTTTTTCTGTTTATCCATATCACTCTTTTTTTTTTTTTTTCTTCCCCCACTTTCCTGTTTGCAGCATTTGTGATTTATAGTATAATTTCCTTTTAATCTCTAGATGCATAGCAATTGCAGCTTCGAATTTCATCCTACCTCTGTGGCTTTACTCATCAAGATTCTCAGGCTCTTTAAATGTGATATCCCAATCTTCTAATGTGTTGACAGTGTCTCCTTTTTGTTCATTAGTAAATTCCATTGTATTCCCACCTTTTTTAGTGAATATGAAAGCTTGATTGTTATCATTATGGAAAGCTTTATTCTAGTGACTTTCATTTCGGTGATGGTAAAGCAGGTTATTTATTTTTATCATTTAATAAAACTGTGAGGAGTGGGATCCACCATGTTTTGTGTTTCAACAGTATCATAATAAATGTACATTTTTAGAGTCAATATTTGCTAAAGTATCATGAAAAGTTATTGTTCATGATACGAGCCAGGAAGTACATCACGATCACATTAGGTTTTAAATGTTTAGCATTTATTATTGCCAATACATAAGAACACATATATGAAAAGTTATATTAGCAATATTTTCTTTAATTAATTTTTCCATGAATGAATTCCTATTAGAAATTCATTCTTACAACATTGTATTGTGTTGTGATGCACTTTGGTGAAATTAACTCGAAGAGCTGCTCTTTGCAATTTTAATATTCCACTGGGTTTTCCATTCTAGAAAACTCATTATTATACATGTACAAAGCTGAAAAGAAACAAGAGAGAGGCATATTGTGTGAATAACAGTCAGGGAAAAGAGACAGCTGGCATGATAATTTTCTAATAAAGCTTAGAAAAGGCTGCTGTGTCTTGAAAAAATGAAAGAGTTTTAATTTGAGTATTCCTTTTGTTTGGATTTGCTTTGTACTAAAAAGTTCTGAATCTTATTCACACCTTTTATGAATATTAACTGAAAAACAAATATATCTTGTCAAGTCCTTCTACTTGGTAGGTGCAAAAGAATCAGTGGTGTGTAGCCAGAGGGGGATGGTATTTCTTGTTCTTATCCACTTTTATTCTTCTCCAACCAGACTGTACAGTTTGGATTTTGATAAATAGAGATCTTCTGAATCATGGACAAGTTATTAACACATGGAGCCTTTAACTATCTATGTGCCGAACTGCAGCCTCTAACAGATATTTGCAATTTTTTTTTTAATTCTTATCACATTGAAGATTGTGACTTTTGGAGACTGTGCCTAAAAGCCCTTAGTCAGAAAGCTGTGGCCCTTGGCTTTGGTTAAGGAAGATACTGGACAGTGGTCATAGGAATTAAACATTTCATCTGTGACCTTCAAAGTCATGCAAATCCTTTTAATTTAAGTAATTTTACCCCCATATATATAACGTATTAAAGACTAGATTCTATCCTCTTACAGGCTTTAAAAAAAGATGTACATGTATATTATAAATATATCTATTTCCAATAAATTACAAAACTCAAACACACTCCCAACTTCAAGAGGCACTTAAGGTGAAATTTTATATTAAAATGGGAGGAGAATAATTAATCTGTTAAAGTGAAGTTAGAAACACCAAATTTTGTGGTTACTGATGCCTTTCAGCAGTGTATTTGCAAGATATTACTCAGCATTGAGTAAACTGTACATTCCTGTCTGGTCTTCTCTTTTGTAAGGCTTTTAGAAAACATAATGGATACAGTTTTGAACACATTTTCATAACAGTGTTTTAAAAATGTATTAGTCCAGTAAAATCCCTTTTTCTGTTATTGTCTTGATATATTTTTCTAAAGCATTGCCCTAATATTAGATTGTCCTAATTCTTCTCTATTTACATCCATTCATCCTTCTTATACAATATAATATTATTGACATTAATGAAGTTACTGCTAATTTATGCCATAGTAAGAAAGGAATCAAGCTCATTATATCTGGTATCACAGTTCATGAGAGAATCAGTTAATTGCATTCCGTTAGTAATTAACGTAGAGGAATATGAAATAGTAATGTTTTGTAAACCACACATTTAATAGCCCTTAGTCTCAGTGGCTATAGGGCTGTAAGTGACAGAAAAACAAAGGCCTCCATGTATAAATTAAATTTTTACTGTTAAAAACACTGACAGAATTTTTGAATACTGTTGTACATGGTCACTGAGTATGTGGCATTGATGCCGAACTACAGATATTTCTCTGGCATTTAGCTTAATGATTAAAATGAATTATTGTTCCATTTCTTCTGTTTTATTGCAATGTAGGTTATTTATTATTTTTGTCTTTTTTTTTTTTTCCAGTACTTGAGCTATTTTTTAAAAACTCATTTTTCTGTAAAACCTCATCCAGTGAGCTGTGTGTATCGCAGTGGGTTGCAGTCGCTGGGTTCAGTTTCCCAGAACACCATGTAGACCTAGAGTAGTTTCAGAAGGTTCAGTGCTACAGGTAGCAGGATGTAGCAAGAGGCTCAATTATAACTACACACCAGCTCCACTGGAGGCAGAGATTGAGTGACCCAGCAGGAAGAAATCCTAATGATAAAGTCAAGAGAGTTCAGGTTAAGAAATCTTTCAATTTAAATCAAGCAGTATGAGTTCTGTTCTGCTCGGAGTGGGTTAGAAGCTTCCCACTTAGAGCTGGAGCCTGAAAACACAGGTACACAAGGTAAACAAATGCTGGTGCTGTTTTTCCCCTTGGTCTGTAGGCCTAACACCTACAGCTTCTCCATGTAGGCAAAGAACTTTACATTTAAAATTCCATTTGTATATCTGTTAAATTCATTAAGTCACATCTATTCCTTCATTTTATTCTGTCTGCTTGCACATGGATTTTAACTGGGTTTTGATGATACTGGGTTTGATGGCGCTGTGGAAGACATGAGTTTCATTTGCCAGAACATGAAGATTTTGAAAATGAGTCTTCCAAAAATGTGGTTTTGCTGTTTAGAAAGACATGTCTGGGAGACTCTTTGAGATTTTCTTTTTGTGTGCTCATGTTTTCAGTTAATTTCATCTGAGAACATAACTTTGTGTCTATTTTGGAACAGGTATGCTTCCAAGCTCCCCAATTCATTTGATGCTGAGATGCAGCTATCAGCCCTAGAGCCATTCCCTTATCTGTGCTTTTCTTAGTCTTTCTAAGCAGTTTCTTCACTGATGCACAAAATAAAACAACATACATTTAGTGTATGTTGAGAACTGACTTAGCCCTCAATAGATGATAGAGTTTTAAAATACAGTGTATAAAGCCTATCTGCAAAATTGAAATTGTCTTGCAAAATTAGCATTTTAATGCCAGTTATTTCTTAGTGGAGACCATGTAGAAGTTCTTTGAATCTTAGAATACATTTAAAAATAAAAGTTTTCCTGTAGAATAATCAAGTCCAAATCAATCATGAGGAAACAAGTTAACCTATTAGTCCTAGTTTCATTTACTGGAGAGTGTTTGAGTAAAATATCCTGGAACTGACATTACCTCTGTTATCTCTTGGTGATTTTCTAATGAACTGTCTTACATGGAAAGTTTGGAAACACAGCCTGTGTCAAATTGTCTACCATGATAACTAATTCTGGAATCATTTTGGTTATTACAACTGTTTTCAGGAGCTTACAGTGGTGATGGATCATGACTGTGACATGTTTGAAATAAGGGTACTCAGCTTGGAGAATTCTCATTTGGGAAACAGCCTTAATTCACAACTATAGGCCCTTTCTCCAGTGTCCCACTTCATTGACAGTGGATGGGGCTCGGCCAAGAATGAAAAGAGATGTCTGAATATTGACTTGGGCCTGACACTTCACAGGTAGCACTCATAGTTGAAGTAATACTGCACCCAGTGTATTTCCTCCCCACTTCGTGGCTTCACAATTCATTGCTACCATAAAATCAGGCAAGAAGTGCATATTTAAAGTGTTGCCTTTTTTTTTTTTTTTTACCAACTAATTTTAATCTTTGACTTTGAATGACAGTTTATTTGTAAATTAAGAATAAGTGTGAGTAAGAAGAAATGGATAGCCCAGGTGATAGGTAACAGACACAGTCTTTCATTTGTAGCTTGCCAGTTCAAATTTGGCTCGGGTCTGTATTGACAGAAATTCATTATCATCTGATGGTTGTTTGGGAGTCTGTGTGAAAGGAACTGATGGTATTCACATAAAAAAAAAAAAAAAAAAAAAAAAAAAAAAAAAAAAAAAAAAAAAAAACAACAACAACAAAAAAAACAAAACCTGTCACAATTACATTCTTTTTGGCAGCTTCAGTGAGCATGAGGATGAACTTCCCTCTGACATCTTAAAGCAGTCTTTCCAGATTAGGCTTGAGGCAAATTGGCAGGACTATGTGGAAATTTGCAGACACTCTCCAAGTTTTCTCTATCCTTTGTCTAATCAAAGGACCTTAAGCCTACAAATGAAAAGAAACAGAAGTGTCTTCTACATGGTCTCTAACTTTTGCTTTTTCAGGTGCCCAATATGCAATTGGTGCCCTCTGATTGCTAGGGAATACCAAACATCCACAGCAGCTTTAACTGGATAATGTGGGTGAGCCACTCTCCTTTTAAAAATGTTTATCTCAGAGATTTGCCCTTGGGCACATGTAAGTCTGCCAGACAGAAACACAGGGGAGTTATTTTTGTCCCTTAACCTTGACTACAGTTTGGCAAAATGAACTGCCAAAAGCCAACAAACTCCCAGAATCCTGTAGCAAAGGTACAGACCAAATCTCTCAGCAAAGCATTTTCTGAGCTTGGTGATATTTAACTTAATTGGGAAAGTGCAATATGTCAGTATGTACTTTTCCCACCCCCTATTCTGTCTCTTTTTGAGGCAGTCATACCATTTCATTTCAGCAATACAGAAACCTTCAACCAGTAAAGGATGTGCCAGCCAAAAAACATCACTGCCAACAATTATATGCTAGATGTGTGTGGGCAATAACATATGCACTTAAAAGGACTGAAAAAGAAGGTATGCATAGTTCTTAACATTTTATCTTGAGTTTCAGTGTCTCCCTAAAATTAGAATTAATTTCAGACACCGAAAAACCTCCCGGAACAGAACATGTAGGAGCCCTGTGATGAACCAGGAGATTATAAGACCACATTTTTTTCTGCTACAAGGACGTGCATAAACAAAACTGTCTTCATTACTCCTTTAAATAAGTAATGCTTCCAGTATTCTTCAGACATTGATTATCTGACCAGTTGTTAATGGACAAAGCTAGTATGCCTTATCGTATTTTTCTTTTATTTGTACTTGAAATATCTAATAACCTGAACATATGTCAAAACACACGTAGGTACAAGAAGTAGGATTTCAGTGGTGACTGGAGTGTGACATGACTCATCTCCAACATATAAAAAATAGACAAGCTGTATTATAAAGAAAGATTTAATGCAAAAACTGTAGAAAACTGGAGAAACGTTGTATAGGCTTGTACACTTTTATATGCTTGTACAGGAATTAAGGTAAGGAGATTGAGAAGGTTATTGCCTTTGATCTACTGAGGTAATTTCCATTGTATTTTTAAGAATATATTTCACCCTTAGTCCAGCATTATCTGGATTCACTATTGTCTGTTGGAAGTCAAATTCAGGTCAATTTTTATTTTGGCTAAGATGTAGTTTAAATATATTTCTACTCTTCAGTAGCTTCCACCTCAGCTTGCTTAAGATATTTGACAGAGTAGTAGCTCTTCAAATTAGTGCTCAGAATAGGATAGGGGGGACAAAACATTGCATTTGTATTTTATGCAAATAAATGAAATCTTATTGCATACACCTATATACTTCTTGGCTTGGCTTTTGTGAGTTATGTGGCTTTCTAATTTGTAGGAACTATTGTACACTATGCTCATTGAAGAAGGCAGTTTATTAGCTTGGAATTACTTATAGAAAGAATGCAAAGTTTTTTATACATTGTCTATCTGGTCCACACACTGAAAAAATCCTTCTCAAGGCTGGATTGGGGTATACTATGTATTCATTAAAAACAAAGGATACTCAGTGGATTGCTGTGTACATCTTTTACCATCTATTTTCATAAAAGGTGACTAGCCTTGGCACAGGTGCACAGAAGGTCAGGGAAGAAAAGAACAAACATACCAGAAAAGCTTTGTTTGTTTATTCCAGTAAAGTGAATCCTGAAAAAGGTTAAGATTTGCCTTATAAATATATCATAGGATTGATGTCCAAGAGGGAAAATTGGCATCAAACTAAAAACAAATGGGTTACACTGTCAACGAGCAAATTTAGACTGTAAATTAGAAGTATTTCTGAATACTAGAAGAGAAAGATTTGAAGCAGACATTCAATAGTAGCTGAATTCCAATTCATTTTTAGTTTGAGACAATTCTGAAATGTATTAAACGATATGCTTATTCTTCAGAAATGTAATTTAACATGACGCAGGAAGGCTTTTCTAGTCAGAAGGCCTATAAACCCAAATTGGGAGGGTGGTGACTGGTTTCTGACTCCTATTGTAGCTGAACAGCTTGAACAAGAGGCTATTAGTTTTTGTAGTATGGGTCTTTCACACTAGAATATGAAATATCTTTGGAAAAAATGCTTAAGATCACACCCTAGTCATGACACAAAATAAAGAGGTTTCTGACAGCATCAGTTCTGTGAGCAGCAGCAGCATTTGCTGTCTTGTTCTGAGTGTGGGTGTGCTTGGGTTTCCCAGCTGCCTGGGAGCAGCTCTGAGTATGGTCTCCATTAGGGGCATCAGAGGTCCTAAGATCAGTCCATCTGCAGGCTTGAGAGAAGCTGTTGGCCATTTAGTCACTGCTGAGGGCTAGGTATAGTCATGGCCATTCGCTCTGTCTTTTCCTCTGCCTATACTGTTGTAATCAAAGAAATACTGGGTTATTTTTACAGAGCATCTATTTGCTTGGTTTTAGCTCTGGCTTTAATGCCAGAGTCATTTTTAGCTACACACATAGCAAAGAATTCAAATTAATAATCAGGTAATAATCAGCATTCAAATGCTATGTAATTATCTATAATGTTTAAGGGTTTAGCATGTGCTGTAAATGTTTTTATTTTTAAATGTGATTTTTTGTTGTTGTTGTGTAAAATAACTGTTCTCTTGATTTTAGTTTTTCTGATTTATTTATTTATTTATGCTTCTTGAATACTGTTAGTATATACAAAACTGAGATTTTACATCTTACATTTTCTTGTATTCTACAGTTATGCCATATGTTTGTAAAAGTAAAGCTTACCTTTGGAACTTATAGCAATATTGCAGAAATTAATAAATTTCATATATGGCTTACTATTGCAGCTGTATATTACAAACAAATTATATTCAGATTGTCTCTATATTACTGTTGGTTGAAAGAAATGTTATTGCCCAAGATTTTACAAATTATGCAATTTATTCTGTTACTACTTTAACTGCAGCAACAAATACCTTCCTTGAGCATTAGTTTGAAAGTCATGGTCTATGAGGCTGTTTAATATTATTCATGAGCAACACTGATCATCAGTCACATAACTGCGAGTTATTGATAAATATCCAAACCTGTAAATAAAAAGTGCCTACTGTTCTACTCTGCTGTGTTTGATTGGAGACGCATTTCCCCAGAAGATTGTATACTTGATTTTACACTACTGGATCAGATGATTCAGTCACTTACAAGCTCACTAGTATTCCTTTGGGGAAAGCGAACAAATGTTTGAAAGTAGCTGTGGTAAAACAACAAATCTGTATCAATTTCAGCTTGGTGTTCATCAGAAAATGTTTGTGTCTCATTTTATGCAAAACTCCTTTTAATAATTGATTCTCATCAATTTATTATAGTGTTCTTTTATTTTTATTATTACCTAGATCCTTATTATCAGATTTGCATATGTTTAATCAGAAAATATATTTCTTGTTTGTTCTTAACTTTGTCTGAAAGTGTAAGACAAGTCACCATTTTGTACTTAGAAACAAGCAATCACACTTTTCAGTTCTTTCATGAATAAACCTTATGAAATCAATGAGTAGGTGCAAGAACATCTATTCAAATTACTTAATGTATGGTGTAGTGAATATTGGTTAATGACTATTGCAATGAGGTTTCCCACTCTGTGATTTATGCAGGAACTAGCTTAAAAAATTCTTGAGCAAAGCTTGAAACCTTATTTATATATATATATACATACATACATATATATATATATATATATATATATATATTTCTTGAGGTAAGGCTTAGATTTGGGGCTCTTGCTTATTTGTCAACACAAGCCCTTCTGCTAGTACTGATGGTATGGAAGTTTCTCATCTTTCTTGTCCCTGAAAGATGATACTCTGCTGGCTGAGTATGGTGAGGTGTGCCCATACCCCTAGTCCTGGGACAGGAGAGGGACAGCAGTGTTAGCTTGCAGGAGAGGTATGGGCCACTTAGCAGGGTCTGTTGCCCCCTTGTTGAGGTGGACATCCCCAGCAGCAAATGGAGCCCTAGAGCCCTCTAACTGTGCTACTTTGTCTTTACTGCCAAAGGATTTTTTATTTATTTTATTTTATTTTTATTTTTTAAATCTTGTCATTCTTGTATTTGAATATAGTTAGCTAAAAGTGTTGAATTCACTTTGTCTTATCTTATACTAACCACAAGGTCATGGGCAACATGACGTTAGCTAAGTTGATTCCTCATAGTCATGGCCAAATGCTTTACAATTCTGCAGTTAAACAAATCCAAGTACAGAATAAGGGAAGATTGTTCCCACACTTTCATTCCATGGGGACCCTTTAGTCCTTTGTCCTGCTGATTTCTATTTTGAAAATAAATTGGAAAAATCTTTTAGAAGAAAGACTTTAGAATATGAAGCCTTTGGGACTTTCCAGTTTGAGAGAAGCATAGTTTTATTTGCCTTTAAATAATAAAGTTTATTTTTTCTCTTTAAGTATTTATAACAAGTGAGACCGGGGTTTACAGTATGAAGTACAGAATTCCATTTTCCAGAATGTCCTATTACTTTTTAATTACTATATGCTTTTGAAAGTGATAATACAGAGTGCTTAATCATTCAGATTAATGAAATAATATTTGTAGAATAGGCAACTGCTTTTTATGAAGGTTGGTTTATATGTTATGTATCTGACTAACAGCTGTGCATCTCATGGCTAACCTTCTATTCTGCAAATTAAAGAAGAAAATAAAAACTGGAGTAACAAAATATACATTCTTCTGAATTTTCACAATGGAGCTTTTCTCATTGTCTTTTTTTTTTTTTTAAAAAAGAAAAAACTCTTCCAGTATTAAACACAGTTTTCATGACGTTGTTTTTTTATTTTTATTTATTTATATATTTTTATTTTTTTTTTATTTTTTTATTTTTTGTCTTAACCTGGCAGTCTCAAAACACTTGATTAATTTTAATTAAATTTTTATATTACCTTAAAAAGTGACTTTTGAAAAATGTTGTTTGGGGAATACTGTAACCAAGAGGTCATTTCACAAGATTATTACTACTCTGAAGTGCTGCTGAGATTTGTCTTTCATTTCCTCTACCTTTGGTTGAAACGTAAGATTTGAAATGAACTGATTTGAAATGTCAGAAATCAAAATAAGTTACAGGACCCAGCAAGTTCAAAAATAAAATAATTTATTTGCAATCTCAAAAAATATTATAGTGAGTCACTTTTGAAAGGAATATTATACTGAAAGGCACAAAGCACTTAGCTGAATTAGGATTTTTTGGTATCAATGCAAGAAGTAGCTTTGCTGAGAAACAGATGTGTAAATCTGTCTTGTTTTCCCAGTAGGCAGTTGCTGTTAAAATGATGCCCCAAAATACTAAGAATAAAATAGGTGAATCCTGGATCCAAGTGAGTTCCTCACACAATTAGCATATAGACTGACTGTCTCTCCCTCTCTCCTTTGGGGAGAGAAGTTGCAAAGGAAGAACAGCAGTCTGGATTAGGAGTGCTCTATTAACTTACCTTTTTTTGCTAGTCTCTTATTCTGGCATGGACTCTGAAATGCATTTCCTGATCTGTATATTGCTTCTCAAATAGTGAGCTCAGAATCCCAGGTGCAGTTTCTCTATAAAGCCAGTAACTGTGCAGCAAATGCTAACTTAGTATGATCAAAAAGAATCACTTGTGACTCATCAGTATTTTAACACAAAGGTGATTATTGATGAGATGTTCTTAAAGTTCTTGGCTAGTCATTTAAAACTTATTTTACACATATCCATTCCTGACTGGGCCCCAAAATGTTTGTTTTTATTGACGTCTTTAGCCAAACACTAATCTTTTATTGTTCTGATGCTGTGGAGGTGGTGGCAGTGTGTGTGTTAAGTTTTAAAACTGTCATTGAAGATATAAAGGAAACCATGTTAATGTTAGTGTGAGTGTTGATTTAGCCCACTCCTGTTCCCTCTGCTTGGACTCCTGGGCAAGTTCATAATTATTACCTTTTAGGCTAAAAAGTAATAAATGATTTTGTTACCATTTTAGTGGAGGCTTCATCTTTTCAAAAAATGTAATGCCTTACTGTATTACTCCCCTCCCCCCCCCGTAAGGAGAGACGTGCCAGGAGGCACCCAACAATGGGGTTTTGACCTCAACCTGATGTTTGGTGTCTCCGTTTAGCTCTTTGCTCTTGCTTAACTCTGATTTTGATGGAAGTTGCAAGGCGGGAGTTGCTAGCTCAGAGATACTATATCTACTTGCTCCCTGCCCTGTTGCAAGTCAGGGCCTGCCCCTGTGCTGGCATTGCTGTGCGGGCTACAGGCTGCATATCCCCGATTTAAAACCAGATGTAGTTTTCATTAGTGCTTTTCAGACAGAATACCTTGAAGATGTTCTAGCCCTCAGTCCTGAGTTCATGAATTAAATGGTCTTCTGAAAGCCTAGTCCTAATTTTTCAAATGTTTGTCCTTTATCAAAAAATACCACCTCGATTAGCATTTGGCTCAAAAGGGACCCAGGACTTGAAGGTAAGATGAACAGTGTGATTCAGACAGCACACTGTGAGTGCTGTGCGTGGAGGCTTTCACAGTGCCTGCCTGCAGTAGGGAGAAGAGCCTCGCTGCAGAGAGAACAGATGCATTTCAGAGTCGCCCGCCAAAGGGAGTATATTATGCTCCCTTTTTAAACTTTCCCAAACACACACCATCTGTTTCACACTAGATACTTATAGGGTTTGATCAAATTAGAAGTCATGCTGAAAGGGAAAACTAAGGTTAGCATGGACAGCTTTCTTAAAGCTACAGAAGTTGTGGCTCTGTTGCATTAAACCTTGAGTATTATGCTTAGTAAATGGGATGAAACATTGCAGGCTACTGACATTGTCATATGCATGTGTTCAGTATAGGATCAATCAAAGTAATATTAGTAAATGTAAAATTCAGAAAATATTCTATATGGTGAGAAAAGAAAAGTGGTGGAAATTGTGAATGGCTGATAAAAATGAGATAAAATATTGAACTAGATGTTGAAGGGTTCAGAGTAGCTAGTCTATGCCTGACTGCAATAACTTCTGAAAACGCTGGAGTTCAAAGTCTTCCTTCTGGCAAAGGAAGGTAGGACCTAGTCTCAGAATTCATTCTAAGGAAGTCACCTAGCAATGGTATGACAGTGATGTGAAACTGAAACTAGCAGAGGAATGTCAATGTAGTGCAATTGAATAAGGGTAGTTTTTGTAGTCGGAAAGAAGGGTATGGGAAGGGAGCAGAGGCTTACAAGGTTTAGTCAGGCAACAGTCTTATGCTTGTTTCATTTCTGAGGCTCTGATTTGCAAAGCTAGTAATTGTCTTGTTCAGCATTACCAAGTGTGGCTTCCATAGCTAAAGCCATGAGACTCCAGGGAAACGCCATCACTTCTGAATATAAATGCTTAGTATCAGTGGTTGCATTTAAGGTGTCATATCTTAAGAGCTGCATGGCTTTAGCCAAATCCAAAGTGAGCTTCCTTCCCGTCCTTAACCTTGGTCAGTGTTCCCTGGCAGGGGCTGGATACCAACACACAAACTGTGTGGGGAAAATAAAGTTTTGCCTCAGTTGACACTCAAGCTGCTGTGGTCCTATAACCACTGAAAAAGCCCTATTGGCATTTGGAACCAGCACAGTTGCCCTAAAAATTTAGGGCTAAGCTGTTAGTAGCGTACAAGATGTGGTAAAAGTCATCTCTTCTTCCTGAGACAAAACAGTATAAAACCTGAGCTGAAACTGAAGAAAGCATTATCAAAAACTTTGCTTTTGCTGTGTTAAGATTGTTTTAGTTAAATCTCAGGCATAATCACAAAGAACATATGTCACAAATTATCTTGTTTTGAAGTGTTGTTTGGTTTATCTGAGACAATTCTAAAATAGAACTATAGACACATAAAACACTTCTAAAATAATGCCAAAACACCATGGAAAAGGCTGTGTTGAGGAACATTTCCAAGCCATCTAGCAGCAGGAAGTTGAGGATTTCTTTCTGTTTTGAGCATCCAAGATCCAGTCATCTCAAAAACAGTTACCTTGCATCAAAATGAAGTTTCTTCTTGTATGACGGTCCTATGGTTGAGTAAACTGCCAGATGTAGGTGCTTATTTAAAACAAATCTCAGAACTCTGATTGTCCATTACTGCTCATTATAACCATTCATGTAATGCGTATTTCAGTAAAATAAGAATTTAAGATACACTTTTAAATCATAAATGTTTATATTGGCCCTTTGGGCAAGTGGGACGGAGCTGATAGGGCAAATTTGTAATAATACTTTGAGTTGTTACTCCAGTAGAATGTTGCTTGCTTCTTTATTTGCCCTCTGTGTCTCTCCTCCCTCCTACCCCCCTAGCCTTCCCCCAAGTAAAAATAGTCCTAAGACATCTTGCAATAATTTTAATTATGTATGTAGAACTTTTCAACTTAAAAGCAGAAACTCTAACTTGAAGGAGATTGTTCTGTTCACTGCACTTGTGAAACCAGTAGTCATTGCAATTTCCACGTGATATCTTGATTACATTCCTTTAGATGACAGTATTTTTCTAAAAATGAGTTTCCTTTTAAAAGATAATTTCAGAAGTCTACACTGACATTCTACATAAGTGGAATGTGATATTGTCAAACCAGATAATCTGTATCGTAAGGTCATCACAGTATCTGCACCAAAGGACTTCCAAAGCAATTGCTGTGGTTATTCCTGAGCTATGGGCTAAGGGGATTTAGATGAGTAATGTTGCCAGGATATTCATTGCTGATCAGAAATTAATTTCAGATCTTCAGGTCCATGGCACATTTTGTAGTTTCACATAGGTATGATCTATAATATATAAATACCATAGCGATATGGTGGAAGAGGAATTGGTGAAAGAACAGCACACATCTGTCAAAATTTTTATCTTTACCTTGAATTATTTTTGTTTTAACCTTTCCTTTAATCTACAAGCTTCTTGCTTGAGGCAAAACAGTCTGCCTTACAAAACCATCTGCCTGGTTTCAAGACTTTAATATCAACGGACAGACCTAGAATAAGGCGCTATGTAGCAATAGACAATTTGACAGAAGCTTTGACAAATGGGAAGTAAATTACAACATAAATAACATACCATTGAGTGGAGTAATATACTAATTATATTCCTGATGACTGAGAGACAACTAAAAAGGAAGTCAAAGTCACCAGTCACTCTTGTTGGGAGATGCCTTGAGAACTCGGTGGGGGTTGGTCTATTCTCCCATGTGCCTGGTGACAGGACGAGGGGGAATGGGTTAAAGTTGCGCCAGGGGAGGTTTAGGTTGGATATTAGGAAGAACTTCTTTACTGAACGGGTTGTTAGTCACTGGAATAGGCTGCCCAGGGAAGTGGTTGAGTCACCACCCCTGGAGGTCTTTAAAAGACGTTTAGATGTAGAGCTTAGGGATATGGTTTAGTGGAGGACTTGTTAGTGTTAGGTCAGAGGTTGGACTCGGTGATCTTGGAGGTCTCTTCCAACCTAGACTATTCTGTGATTCTGTGAACTCCATCATATGTTCTGGAAGTTTGAACTTTAAAGCTTTAAGGAACAAAACCAGAGATGGTTACCCAGCTAAAACTTTGTCTTTAACATTTGCATACACTTCAGACAAACTAAATGAATGGAGAAAAAAGTTAGTTCTATGTCAGGTTGCAGTACCTGTGTAGTATGTCAAGCAAAGTCCCACTGTTGATATTGTTGGTTGTCTTTTTTATGGTACTAGAAAACATATTGACTAGCTGGTGCAGCATTAGCAGCTAGACCTTAAATTTAGTACAAAATATAGCACATTTTCTTAACTTTTTTTTTTTTTTTTTGGTAGGTCTGAGTAGTGACTGTGTGATCTAGAATCCATTTCTGAACAGTAGGGAAGAAAATACTGTGATGGCAAAATTTACATATTGTTACCAGAGCTAAACTTTAGACAAAGTGCATCTTTAGTGAGGTCAAACACATGGGTTAGCATGAGATATTATGTTACCACTGGCAAATTCAGTAAGACATTACAAATAGCTGCTACTAGATGGGAATTGTCTGAAACAAGAAATGTTAAAATAAAGATTGCAATACAAATGTAAACAGAGTATATCTATAACATTCAGCTAATCTATGCTTTGTTGTTGGACAAGTCTTTTGTTGTGTTTGTACAGCACCTTGCACAATGAGGTCTTAGTTGATAATAGGAGTGTCTAAGTACATGCACATATTGGTAAGCATTTCTATTCCTAGCTGAGCAAATTTAACTAAGAATGATTTCTTCAGAAATGCAATATTGAGTGAACAGACCATGAAATCTGTCACTAGGCTTTTTTCTATAATCTATCAGGTTTTATGTGCTGTTCCTATAGTACTAGGCTTAGCTGTAATGTCTCACAGGGGCACTTTGCAAAGATACACCCTGTTTTTATTTGCAATTAGAGCTGTTGTCACTCTCCTTAAATAATGCATTTCATAATTTAAAGCAGACAGGGAAAACTAGACAAACATGAACTTAAGTGTATCTCTACAACACTCCTGTATGGAATTTTAAAATGATGGTATTGTTGTTACTTTCATTGCTAAATCAATGTTCCAAATACAGTAATCAAATTTAAGATAGGGGTTGCCAAAAGAGTTTTCACTGAAAATTGCAATGTTTGACATTATGGGCTTGTTTATAACCTACCAAGCAGCTGACAAAACAACAACAAAAAAATGCATATTTTTATAATACTTTCCAAATATGATGTATTTGCCAGATCTGTAAATCTGGCAAGCCATTCCCATTAGTTTAAGAGAAGATAGTGATGGATTAAAATGGACAGAGAACAAAGCCTCTTAAGTATAGCTCCAGTCACTATGGAATATAGGTCCTTACCTACAGGTCACTAGGGACAAGGAGATTTCTTGCACTGTTTTCATAGAGAACAAAAATCCAAGGATTTTTGAGAAAGTACAAATCTGGATGTAAACAGTTTGAAGAGCTTCTTGCCTGGCTTGATGGTAATTCCAGGTACAAGCTTCTCTTTGATGGAAGAGAATATAAAAACCAGCATTATTAGAATATGAATAAAATATCAGAGTGTAGGCTCTTTTCGTCAGTTGACAGGTGTCTCATCTTTGTTAAAAATAATTTGAATGATATTTAAATATATATTTTCTAATGAGTCAGGGTCCAAATTTGTAATTTTTATCTGACCCGCACTTTCATGGTCAATGTTTAGTAAAGTTAAATAGATTTATCTATTATTATTATTATTATTTTATTTTAACTTGCAAAAGTATTCAATACTTGGCGTGGAACTTGTTTTGTAAGGTTCTGTGAAATATATTGAACTGATCAGGGTTCCCTTAGGGCAACATTTCAAATACTCTTTTGAAAAACATTCATGCCAGCAGGCAGATTGCATGTATTTAAGTTCACCTAATTTTTTGTTTTCCTTCCTTAGTCCCTTGGATCTTAGAGTTTCAGTCAGTGAAAAATGTGGTCTAGGTCTCTCTTATAGTGATCATTGTAAGTGCTTTCCATCGACTTCAGCTGGAGTTAGGTTGAGCTGCATTTACCTATTTTGCAAACAGTTATATACTCAGTGATATTTCTTGTACTTACCTAAATGGATTAGTTAATATAGTAAGAACTCCCTGAAGTCCTATTCCTTAAAGTAATGTATTCTGACCTGTTGAAGCATATTCTCACCTTTTCAACAATCAGAGCAGTTTAATTAGACAAATGAGTGTAAGTGCCTTCAAGAGTCAAAAAACATACCTGAGACAGAATTTCCGGAAACTTCCTTCTGAAGTCAGAGAACATGACACAGTAACAGCTAAGAAATAGGGATGTGGAAAAGGAACTTAGGCTTCAATTCCATATTGGACAAAAACGTGTGCTTTATTATCATACAAAAAATAGTGCCTTGCTAACAAACCTAAATCACAGTATATGGGAGTTAGAAATATCTGTCTGTTAGTCAAGATTTTTAATGTACTTTCCTTTCATTTTTTTAAAGTTAGTATGATCACATTGTTCATATCTGTTCTGGAAATAGTATTCCCATGCAGATAGGCATTTTTCTGCCATGGAACATACTCAAGAATCAGTTCATTTCCATTGCCCTTCATCCTGTCATCGTGCTGCTAACTGCTGTGGCCTCTCATTAAACAAACCTGGCATCTGCGGGCTCCAGGTGTTGATCTCTGGGAAGAATTTTTCTTACCGTAACATATGGACTTCAGCATCCTTGTCTGCTTTATTTCCTCATTTTTGTCTTTATCAACTTGTTTGCAAGATGCTGATACTGATACTGAATCAGTTTTTGCTGTGCATTATCTAAATCTGAATGTAACCTCAAGAAAGTAGATGCTGGTGGCATCTGAGAGTTGCTAGACAGTCTTATAGGTAATGTATAGAAAGAAGAATAGACAAAAAAGCTGTCCTGCTGATCTGAGTATCAAACAATTATAGTCCAACTAATATGCTGCTATGTTAGTGAAGTAATAATACAAGAATATGGGAAACATGAAAAGTATTACCGGTTAAAGCTGAAACATTTTAGAGAGTAATTTTTCTAGAATAATTTGTTTTATGGAAAGTTTTTGCTGAGATCATGCTAATTCCTTTTTAACTGCTGTCATTACCACTACAGTGCTGTATTTTAACAACTCTCAGTTTTGTTACGGCTGTGAACCTTTCATAGTTTCTTTGTCCTTAGGATGTCAGACATGAAAGGGAGGCAGTGTCATGCTGTTCATGAATTCTAGGTGCCTTGATCCTTGATCACTTTGTTAAATCATTAGAGGGAGGTCCCTCTGGGAATTATCAAAAGTCTCTGAAGAGTCACTTATGAAAATGAATGTACATCTCGCATAACATATATCACTTCCAATTCTGTGTAGAGTCAGGCTTCTCTCTGAAATGTTTCCGAATGTTAATCAGTAATCAGGGCACAGAATGGCACATGCTGCTGGGCTTTGAAGCTATTCCTATCACATGATTTGTCACATCCTTAGTTACACTTTGCATGATTTTTATACATATCCTGTTAGTCTTTCTTGCTTAAGGACTTTAGGTTTCAGCAAAATACTCGACAGCACCCAACTGTTGGACATTCTTGAGAGTTTCACATCAGCAAAGTACAAGGTGCCACTTGACAGCTCCAATTGACTAGAGGATTTAGAAGTGGGTTGTACTACTTGTCTCTGTTGTAATGGCACTGCTGGGTAGCTTTTCAAAATGTCAATGTATATCTGTATTTCCCAGCCTGGATGCTGTTAGATTGTATGTACCCCAACAATTCTTCCCATTTGCTTGAGAGGAGAGATCCCAGTACCATATTCTGTGTTTTGTAGTGCTCCATAAAGCTGTGACCATGAGTGGGCAACTAGTTTCCTTATAATGTTGTGAATTTGCTTCTCTGAATGAAAATATATCATAAAAGTAGTATGCTAGGCCTGGCTGATATTTCTTGATGAGGTAATTTTTCCTGCAAAAGAGCAGGATTTTTTTTTTTTTTAAATGAATGTTTTCATGTACATAAAAGGAACTATCACCTTTTTCAAGAAAAGTTATTTAATTTCAATGAATGTTTTTTTAGCCTTATATATTTGGTTGCTCACTATCTGTAAAAATAAGCTTCTGGTACTTTTTTATACAAGTATACTTTGCAAGGCATGATGTGTATGTTATAAACTACTTAAGGAAAAAAATAAATCCCTTTAATATTAGGAGAGAAAAAAATAATTCCCTGTGTTCTAGTTATGGTAATTCATCTTGGTCAGATTCTTTGCATATATATTTTTTTTTTTTATTTGACCTCTAATTTAGAAAAAGTATCTAAGTATAAATTACAAATTATTCTGATTAGAAGTCCAGTGTTTCTGTATGTTTAGTTCCTATTCTGGAAATGAGAAAGGGAGTCATACAGTAACCAGAGAATCTAATAAGTGTTGGGGAGACTTTTCGCTCTGTCCACTGGCTATAGGGAATGAAAAGTGGAACCTCACTGAGAACTCTGCTGAACAAAATATTGTAATTAAGACTAGATTTTTAAGCATGTGTTACAAGAAGCAGAGTGAAATGGGATGAGCAAATGCAATTTTTACCCTTAAGTACTCTGAATATTCTTTTTCTCTCTCATTTCTTCCTTGGGGAGATCAGATGTTGTTTGGGGTTCTTAAACCCATAACTAGGAATGCAGCTATAGAAAGTAGAAAATAATACAGCACGATTATAAAAAGTTGGTGAGGTTAGGTGGGTGTTTATCCTCTTGCGAAACTTATTGTAGTATATATTAGCAGTACAAAATATCAGAATGTGATCCAGATTAGCAATAAAGCATTTATTTAAGAAATAAGTTCCGATTAAAATATAAATAAATAAAATAAAAATCTTTCTTGTGGTACTAATTCTATGTTGGAAAAATAAAATTTCAGCAATGTGTTTTGAAACTTGTTTCAGATTTTATGCTCATCTTTAATAACATGCAAGTGAAGAAGCAGTTGAGAATACCTGCTATAAATTAGTGTTTATGATGATTCTAATATAACTGAGAAATCAAATTAGTTTTTAGCAAAGTCTAAAGCAGATTTGCGCTGCATTTACAGCAATTATTTACTCTCACTCGCTGTGTGTGTATATGTACAGGGCTTCACAGTATTTCTAGTAAAAGAAACTGAACTTTTTATGACTAATACAACTGATTTTTGAAGTGAATTACCAATACCTTTACTTAAGTGGTGGTGTAAATATTACATGTTAAACAAATGGCTTTTTGGTCATATATAGGGTCAGGGTAAAATTAAAATAATGCATAAAAATTCCTAAATCTTTTGGACAAACTATTTTGAATGAATAACTAGATCTCTTCTAACCTCCAGAGTGTATCACAAATTTATACCTACAGTCAAAGCATCTGGAGAATTTCTAAAATATTTTAAGTCATTGTATAGCATGAACTGAATTTAGTGTCACTAAACTGATCTGATCTGATCTAGCATATTCTACATTATTCTGCTCCTCTTGCCCCTTTGGTAGGAAATCCCTCTGATAAGTTCCTCTCTGGTAAACCCCTGTAGGAGTGTAAAATAATATTATAGAAAGAGAAAATACAGAAACATCTGCAGTGGGGTTAGTTGAGCTCTTATTGAGGAGCACAATCACTTCATTTTTGTGCCAGGCTAGCCAGAAGCTGAAAAGGGAATGTGTGGTACCATTTCTTATCAGACTCAGATAAGGAGATTGCCTTCCACAGTTGGATAAGAGACATTTACTGAAGAAATTATTCTGTAAGGAAATAACTAATGGGAAACAGACCTACAGTGGACATAAGAAATATCTAAAGATGCTCTTGGGAAGAACTTTCAGCTATGCAATGCTAGCAGATACAATTATAGAGGATTGTGAAACCACATCTGCCAACTGAAATAACTGGCAGTGAACAAAAGATGATGAGTGAAAGAAAACCATTGGCATGGTTGTGAAATGTATTATCTAGTCATTTCCAGCATCTGTAACAGCAAGAGCATTCCTATTTTATTTGTGGAAGCACATGCAAGGTTCAAATCTCATGGTACAGAATGAATTTGTAAAGTTACAATATTTTCTTTTTCCAGTTTGCATTGCATCTCATAATATTGAAGAGAAAAAAAAATATCAGGTGTGTTTGTGTAGTGTCCAGAATCGCAAAGAAAGAATTGTATACTCTGGAACAGGTTTTTATTTATCTTTCATTCCCTGGAGTATATATTGAAGAATGATGACAGGTGCATAATTTTGTCACTGGATAAATCCAGCCTGACCCCGTCAAACCTCCAGCATCACTTTCTCTACTTGATGCTTTTTTTTTCTCTACTTGACTTTTTTTTTTTTTTTTTTTTTTTTTTTTTTTTTAAGAACAGTGTATGGAGAGGCAGACTAGCCAGAGGTGTGAAACGGGGAAAACAATTTAACTTGCTTGCAGACATGGTGACCTCCATACACAGTTGTATTGGACACAAGTAGCAAAGAACTATGGAAGGCCAAATCAATTCGTAAAGCAGCCAATATCTTCAAGTATGCGGCCACATCTCTGGGCACTCTGCCTGCAAATGAGTTTCTGTTAAGGTAACTACTTGCCACCAGAAGGTCAAGTTAAGTCTGGATTTAAACATGTTCTGATATCATAAGCAAATATGTGCTAGGAAAAGCAGGTTTTCCTTCAGTCTGGAGCTTAATCTGATGAGTATGTCTGTCCTTCACAGACAATGGAAACACATGAGCAAGCTTTCCTAAATTACAGACTAATCTACTTTCCAGTGACTCTAAAATATATTTCTGAAAGTACAAACAGCTGTCAACTCTGGACTAATTAAAATGTTAGGATTAACCTAAGGTGTGCTATTGTCCAAGCTTCTAGCAAGTGAGAAAGGCATAGCAGAAATAAAATGGCCATTTAACTGGTACTGCCCTAGAATGGAGTTCTTAAGTAAAATATCAGATGACTTTACATGACACACTTAACCTCTGAAAGCTTCTAACTGCTGCATGAGAAATCCATTCCTTAACTATAAGTAAAAGTAGTGGTTCACATTATCTGAAGTAATGATGTTCTTAGCAGGTGAAGTTCAAATCTGCTACTTCTGGTTTATAAAAGCAAATGTAATTTATAATGTGGCATTTTTTAGCAGCTGCAGTAGGTGAGGATTGCTTCACCCCTACAATATCCCTATGTAGTGATGTAATCTAGTGGACTGTTTATGCATATAAAATATATGCATATAACCACACATCAATTTATAAAAAGAAAACAGTGTTAAGGTAGCAAAATCATCTCTGTGAAAACAGGTTTAAGTCTGTTGGACAATCTCTATTTGGACACCTTTTTCCCTGTAAGCATAACACCAGACTTTTGATTTCTATATGGGCAATTCAGATGCATTTTTGTTTGGCTATCAGCATGGTGTTTCTGATGCAGGGACTGTTGGGTATCTAAATTCCCACCTCTGAGACAAAGGTTTGCAAAGGCTGACATTGCTAAGCCATCAGCTGCAAATTCAGTTCAGCTCTGTTACACAGTGGAGAGGATAGGCCCTTGAGGTCAATCTGTTCTCTTTATTCTACTTCTGGGTCAGCTTGTCTTTTTCCCTTCTTCCTTTTTTTCCTTTAATTTCTTAGATCTAATTCTTGTCTTCTGTCTTCAGAAGGCTTTCTCCTCCACAGTGCTTCATCATAAGGAAGAGAGAAATCAGAAGCACTGGAGGAAAAGCTTCTTGCTTATTTTCCAGATCAGCAACTGAACCTCAGCAGGAAAAAATGACAACTTCCACAAATCAGAACACAAATTTTTGTGGAGTTTAGTTGAGAAATTTTAACAAACTTGCACAGAGATGAGCAAACTGTGATTTTATGAGTTTGTAACCTGTCTAGAACTCATACAAGATCCATGGGAGAATTGCCGAATCTGAACATCCATTGTGGGAAGTTTTGTCTTAGATTGATAAATGTAAATCATTGAATCATTAATTTTAACAACTGAAAACCTCTCCTAGTGGGTAAAGATTCAAGAACCTTGAAAAGCAGGTGCTTTCAGTCATATCTTTAAATCAGCTAGTTTTGCAGCTACAGAGAACGAGCATACTATATGTTAAATCAATTTTTCTTTTCATTTGATGAAAATCCATTACCTGTTCAGAGTTTTTACACCTGCAATATGTAGTTATCACAGCTCACACTAAAACAAGATCTTTATATTTTTCTTTGAAAGTTGAAAAGTTTATTTTCTATCTTACAATTGTGCTTCATTGATAATATAATTGATTTCTGAGGAAAATTATGAGTAAAACAATGGTTTCAAATGAAGGCAAAGAACAAATGATATTCTTAAAAATGAAGAGCTTCCAAAAATAAATGCAAGAAAATACCAAAATCTGGGTTTTGTATAAACAAGCATTCTAACTAAAATTTTTCTTAAATTTTCCCATTAAGTGTAAGTGGGTCTATAAGTTCAGTGTGCTGATGTGCCTAGATGCATGTGGCAAAAAATAATTGGCTAATAACTTATTAGCATCTGCGGTGCATTTGGGAAAACTGGCAGCCATTCATTGTTGGTCTGAGGGGTGCTGTAAAACAAAGTGAAAATTTTATGTTATTTCTAGAAAGATGGGCAATTGAACCTCACTTTAAACTATTGTGTTATTACCACAATGGAACTATCAGTCAGCCAGACAGACATATTAACCAAGCAAGCCATAAATTCCACAAGATCTTGCAATTGTACTTTTCAGGTTTTTACTTTTAGCTTTCTTAAAAGCTATTGCACTTCCACTTGCATCTTCCCACATACATAAAAGCTCTGCCAGCTTTGACCTTCAAAGTGGACTTTTTCCAGTTGCTTTCTATCTCTTTCTGAAGTTACTGTGCATATCATTTGCACAGTGCAGCTATCATCAATCAAGCTCATGTCACTAAACACTGTTCCTATCTACTGCCCAGTGTCATCTTGGCACTGAAAGTTTCAAAAAATATATATTTGACTTCCACTGATCTGAGTTTTAAATCAATATTTAGAAAGAACCCCAGTACAAGTTAGCTGGTATTTCCATGGCATGAATGATTTTATCACCGCTAGCCACTCTTGCTGTTCAGCTCTTTAGGTTTGATAAGCATGTTGACAGGACTGCATGACCTATTAGGGAGACAGCTTGTGCATAACCCTTCATCACATTACCAGACCTGTTGCCATGACTTGTTTGGACTTCGGTTACTTGGCTAGTGTAGGAAGGTTATTGCAGACCCTCAGAATACTCAAAACAACTGTTCTCCTGTACCATGTTACATGACTACCAGCTTTTGGGAGCTTCTCACAAGAGGGAAATAGGATATATTGACATTAAAGCAGGAAAATGTACCCTACCAATATTGTCAGTCCTGGTGTGCATAGATCATACCCATCTAAAAAAAAAATCACGATATTGGCTGAAAAATTGTGAGACTGAAATACTGATAGTTCTATGATGAAAAAAGGGCCAATGCAAAGGGGAAAGTGGGAATAAGGAGGGCCCCCAAAGGGAGGTATAACTTCCAGGAAGGTAGGCCCATTGATGGGGTGTCTTCACCCCTGTTAATTTCCACCAGCTTCCAAACACCAAAACCTTTCCCTTATCTTGGATCTCTCCTCAAAATACCATTAGCTCCTTTTCTTTCTTCCTTAGTCTCTAAAAAGTGAGGACAGTTGGTAACAAATTCAGCTAATGCTAAGGGCTTAGCACCTAACTCAGTGCCAAGCGTGTATCCTTTCCCTGTAACTTTGCATATTAGAAACCATACTGTACTAAATGCCTATTTCCATCCCCAAATCTTCTATGCTGCCGTTGTCCTTCCTTCCTTACTGCTGCTGTGTAGTAGCTTACTGTTTAGAGCCTTTCACCTAAATATGGGAAATTTGACCTCGGTTTCTGTCTGACGGGATTCAAGATCTCATTCCTGGATGAGGTCTCTAATCTAGAGGCAATTTGGAAGAGACGAGAATAATCTTGCCTCTCAGAGCTTCTCAATTTTGCCATGAAGTGAGAGCAAATGTAGGCCTGACTGTAACCTTGTGTCTCTGTCTGGCCACTGTGCAGCAGAATGGCCTAGTTTCCAATGATTTTATCCTTATTAAATGGTTATTCGATGTAAAGTGCAAAGCAGTCTTTGGGAGCACAGACCACCATAATAGGTAAGTGCCAACCCAAAGACTAGCACTGAGATACTGCATTTCTCTTTTCTTCCCTCCTGCTTCTTTGAGCCAAATCCATTTCAGTAGGAAGAACCAAAAGAGCCTCCTATGCTACCCTCTAGCGTTAAGGGGTAATGTACTCTATGATGGGTGGGCTGAGGTCTCCTCAGAGAGGTAAGCTTTGGAGGCAAGTCTTGCACATTTTAGTGTGAACACTTCAGCTGCAGTGCCTTTCTTCAATTTTGTGAGGAAGAGCTTGTCTGGGGCTAAGAGGAGAGAATCCCAGCAAAATGGTCCTTATGCGATGTAATTTAGAGCTTGGGGACTGGCTTCTGGTCTTGGCTCATCCTCTCCCATTCTTTTCAGGGGTGGCAGTCAAAGTGTTTCATCTTATGTGCTGGCTAGTGGTGATGCTGGTCTTGAGCACCTCAAGCACTGGATAAGGCTATGCCTTTCCAGTAGGTTTTCCGTAGATCTGTAACACTTACTGCTTTTCTTTTTTCTTTTTCTTTTTTTTTTTTTTTTTCTAGTCTCATATTTATAATACAAATTTTGCTGCTGAAGAGAAAGTGTTGTGCAGCTGTGTTCTGTTACCCAGACACTCATTTGAGCCTTTCTGTATTAGAGTGTAAATTTGGAACACACATGCATAAGCAATAATGCATTAGTAATTACTTAATAACTTATTAGAGTCTAGCTTCTGTTGAGGCGCTGGGGAAAAGCTACAGCCAATTAGTTGTAAGAGGGCGGTGGAACAAAGTTAAACTTTAAATTATTGTTGGAAAGGTGAGCTGATAAACTTTAGACTAAACTAGTGTATTAGCACTACAATAGAACTATCAGCTCTGTATAAAACATTAGTATGACAAATTAGTGCTTTGATCGTGCTAGATATAACCATATTCATTTGTTTAATTAAACAATCTAGGCTTTTCTTGGTATGGGTCATTTTAAAAAATGTTAAAAATAAAATTAAACACATAATTAAGCTGACAAGAGATAAAGACCCTTGTGCAGCAAGTTGAAGGCAGTTAATTTATAAGGAGCTTGGTCCCTGAAGGCTGTGTAGTTTATTAAAGCTACTGAGGCAGAGATGTGATAAAATATTTTATGTAGTTCTTTAAAGGCTAAATTGCTCTGACACTTTTAAAGTCCATGGGATACAGTCAATTAGGATGTCTTGTTATCATGTTTTTTCCTCATAAAGTAATCTAAACAAAATCCATGGTTATACTGATAATTTCTTATAGTTGTGCAGTAACCTTTTTTCAAATATTTCACTGTGATACATGTAATGACCCTCTTCACCCACTCTGGTTGTGATAAAGCACATCGGAAATGTTGTGTCTGTCCCCACATGACTAGGTAGAGACAGCAGACTAACAAGAAGAGGGAGGTAAGTTGGAATTTCAGTCAAGATCTAAAAGCCATCTGGTCCTAAAGGTTCCCAGGTTCAGTCCTCCATAGATAATCTTAGACCTACCAAAGCAAATGCATGTGAAGGTGCTGTATGAGGGGAAAGAATGTCCTCCTTTAGATGCCTGGAGCTGGAAGAATATTGATTAGGTATTTTCCAATACTTTTGGTCTGGATTTGAAAATAAAGGGTGTTAAAATGCCTATAAGAAAATGTGTATTGGATAGTTTAGTTTCTTTTCATCAGCTGATGAGTCAATTTTACCAGCTAATGATCTGCTTTCTCTTAGGATTAGAAGAAATATGTGTGTTGGGTTAGAAATGAATTTTAAAAGGTAGTTGTGGTAATGCTTTTATTTTTGGCAAATGTTTGGTAAACTTTCTCTCTGATATTTCTGGGGATTGAAGGGGTTATTTTTCCTTTCCTTTCTAATGGGATATTTCTAATTTCTGTCACTGCTGCCTTTCAGCAATCTTATGTCAATTCTATCTTTTATCAAGATCAGAGGGGCAGGCAGCTACTAAACTTCTACTGGACTTCAAAGAGTTTTTTTTTTTAATTATTATTTATTTTTTTATTTTTATTATAACCCTCCACAAAATGAACAGGAAGAGGTGGAAAAAAAAAAGGATAACAAGCAATATTCTTGAGAAAAGGTAAGGCACTACAGCTATCAGAATGGGATTTAAACCCTTTAACCCTTTAAACCTGTTACTTATAAAATCTCCTTACTTTACACAGATGAAGATTTCCAAAGGATATTTCACTTCATAGAATAAATCAAGTAAAATCATTCCCCACCTTCTATACAACTGGTCATCTCACCTCCTGAAAAGATTTTTTTTCCTCATCTGATGAAGGTTCTCTGAATGCCAAGTCCTGTATTTGTCATACTGTGCAGTGTGATGGGGGCCCCGCCGCGCCCGCCCCGGGGCTCGATGGGGGTCTCCTGTTAAAATTTATTGAAGCATTTTCACATCCCCATAAATGTCTAAAAATACCCAACTTTAATATAAGTATATTTGCAAACATCTTTATAGAAATTTCTTGATCAAATAGAATTTTATCTGGATTCTGCAGTGTCTGTGGAGGTTTTAGAAGCATCACTTAAATCAAGCTTCTTGTGCTAGGTATTGTAAAGCTAATAACAAATTACCTGAGACTTAAATACACTACTGCTCAGTATTTGCTTCTTTCTCATGTTTTAGAGTGGGCCTATCAAGCACTGAAAAGAGAAAGAGATGCACAGATTTTCTACTAAACTTTTTTAGGGAAAAGAAGTCATGCAAATGGATTGACGATATTAATCGAGAGCTCCTGCCAGGCCTTATAGCCTGTCATACTCCAGATTTCGGAGATCTGTATTGCAGATCTTAAGGACAGCCTCAGATCACAGAAAAATAACTAGCAATGAGGGATTCCCAAATGAATTTTTGTTGTGTCTGCACATTCTTTAGCTTTCTGAACTTCTATTGCTTTTGACTGCAGGTCAGTTTTGATTTATCATTTCAACTATAGGTTCTATATGAACATAGAAGAAAAATTTGTATTCTTTTTATCTTATTTGAGCTTGATAGAGGGAAAAACTCCTTTTGACTGAAAGTTTCTCACTAGTTAATTATATTCAAGTACTCTGTGAGGTTGTATTCACTAACCCATAAACACAATATTTATGAAAAAGATGATTATACCATACTTAAAAAAGATGTATACAGGGTAAAAAAAATTTTATAAGTAAATTTTCCTTTTGTTTAGCACAGGAATTTTTAAAGCATTGGATGGCATGCTTGAATGCCTTTTTTTTTTTTTTCTTTTTTTTTTCCCAGTAAAAACTACTATTGTAGATGAAACTGAATATTCAGTATTTGAAAGTAAAGGGAGAGATTTGGTTCACTGTGGGATAATGAAAACTGAAAAACAATTACGCTACTGCAATCAAGATCTTAGCTACAAATAACTAATTTCACTTCTCTTCCAATGCTCCAAAATATAGTGCTTATTGTTCTTAAAATATTTATGTTTTTGAATTATTTACTGAGCAAAGGATGCTTGCAGTCCTTTAACATTGAAGGAGATGAAAGATTATTTCGTGTCAACATAAAAGAAGACAATAATAAATCCATAATGTAAATAATATGCCTCAGAAAAGAACTGTGTATTATTAGTATGTGACTAGGTTGCAGCTGGGCTCTCCTTGTGATAATATTTTATCTGGCAGTGTGGAAATACTTGGTTTGAGTGAGCAAAGTAATCCAAATTCTTTCTGTAGTTAGTTTCTTTTAGAAAGAAACTTCAGATAGTCACCTTGTACTAGTTTTAGATTTGATTGCAGAGAAGATTTGAGAATGTGAAAACTAGCAAACAATTATTATCTTTTTTCCATTTCTCTAGTTGTGGATTTGCAACATTAATGTGAGCAGTGTGAATTCTGATACCTTCTGTTGTTTTGTTTGGGAATAGTGAATAAGCATTCCTGTTCCTGTCTAGCCACGTGCCACTCTTCTTTCCTTCTAATTTTTTTCACAAAATTTCTTAAATTTTCAGTGATACTGTCTCCTATATTTCAAGTATATTGAAGAAAACCAGCAACAATGAAAAGCATTCCTTGTTGGGTGGGAAAGAAAGAAAGAAACAAAAAGAGAAACCAGATATTTCTACATGGAATTACACTTGAAAACATTTTGCCTGTTATGTATTTCTCCCTCTCTTGTTTCTATGTAATTGGCATAGTCCCTTCCTTGCCCCAGTTTTGTCCTGAGCTGTGGTAGTACTCTTTTTCAGAATGGAAAGAGCTCAGGATGCAGGGAGTCCTGGACATTTCTATGTAGGAAAATATTTAGTTTTGGGATGTTGAGACTGAAGGTTTTGTTTTCCTGTTTGTCTTTAAACTGTTATATGTCTGAACATTATTAGATGCAATCAGAAATCAAACTTGTTCTGTGTGCGTCTTGGAAATTCCCTCAGAATTAGAGGCACTTTAGAATATACTTTCTGAGAATGTGAGAATTACTAGCTTCATCCAAATACAAGTATTTATAGTCTGGCCCTCATTTTGTAAAATCCTAAGTTTTATGCAGTCGGAAATCCTCTTTCTCTAGTTTAATCTCATTGGAAGTGTGTATAGCCATGCAGTCTTCCACAGGCTGCAGATATCCAGGCCTACTTATGATGGAGTAATGCAGAATGCTATGACAGGGTTGAGGTCAGTATGCTGGCTTTTGAATTTGTCTTCCAGCACTTCCTTCAATGAAAATCTAACCCAGTTAATCTAACATTTTGCATCTTCAAACTCATGTTTTTTTTTTTTTTTTTTTTTTTTTTTTTAAAAAAAAAGGCAGCTCTATTTTTAATGTAGAAGCCAAATATAATTCTGTACATCTTTTCAAAAATGAACAATATCCAGCATAGAAATTGACACTGTGGAACAGAGCAGGAGCATAGCCAGCCAGTAATCTCTGAGAGCTGGCAATTTAAAATCATTCATAGGCATCCATGGAATACATTTCTCACATGTTGGTTTCTTTCTAGCCCCAGCAATGATGACTAAGTATTTTAAAAATCTGAAATACGGGACAAAACAAAAAGAAAGGGTAAATGTTCATAGAGAGGGGATAATGATCACAAATGTTTTCCTTGTGTTTCCTGCAAAAAGGCCTGTGAATGGGGCCTCAGACTATATCCTGCTGTCATTGAAACCAATTAGATTTTTTGCATTAACTTCAATAAGAGCAAATGCAGGCCCCTGGAGATAAAGATTGCTGTCAATATAGTATAAAAACTGTTTCATTTCAGGTCATAATGGAGACAGAGATGTGATTCTGTCTTCTAATCTGGTGTAGGGTTTATATAATGGAAGGAGAAAGGCACTTTAATCTGGGGGTTACAATGATTATAGTTTGTGTCTTCTAAAAAAATCACATGGGAATTGTTCTATTATAAAATTATTGAGAGTCTTTCCTGTACTAAAAGAACAATCACATGATTTTGCAATTACTGATTTTGTGTAGTCAAAGAGTAGCTGAAGCACATTCCTTCTTCTCTATATTAAGAAGAACAGTTACTTTAATAAAGCTGCCAATTATTATATATATATATATTTTTTTACCATTTTTACGGGTATATGAAATTTGAAATGCAAATGGGGACTTTGTTCCTGCAGCCCCTGCCTAGAGGTTCAGGGTCTTGAGAGATGTGGCAAGACTGACTGGCAGTGAAGACAGGCAAAGAAGTTATTGAGTACCTCAGCCTTCTCTATGTCTAGTGTTACCAGTTCTCCCTTTTCTTTTACCAGAGGTGGCACACTCTCCTTGCCCTTTATTTACTGACTAACATAAGAAAATAAAGAACCCCTTCTTGTTATTCTTCACATCCATTGTTGAATTCAGTTCAGTCTGTCCAGACAGCAAATGGGTGCTTCAGTGCTTGTCAGCACTGAATTCTCCAATTACTAACGCCCCTCATGCTTTTTTGGTGGCACTGGTTCTAATACAGGTGGTTGGTTGGTCTTGACTCATGCACTCTCCTTTTTCCAGTCCCAGAGAATTGTGTCTGTTGCATAGGGGCACTTTGGGAGCAAGAGGGTGACTCTTTCTGCTCTGAGCAAAGACAAGTTCAGTTTTCCTTGTCTTATGAGTCAGTCAAGTCTGTCAGCTCAGAAGTGGAAGCTAGCTTGCCTTCCTTTTGGAAGGACTGAAGGCAGGGCTATTGCTCTGTGTCAGCACACTGTACCACGAATCAACCTTGTGCTTACATTGTGGAATACTATATTGCTTGGTTATCTCCCCTCGCATCATGGCAACTTGCTTTAAAAGTTTGTCCAGCTGGGTGCACTTGCACTCATGACACCCACCTCTGCCTCCCAGCCCTAGGGGGACTTCCAGATTCTGGAGGTCCCTACAGCTGAGGGTCTTGGCAGCTCTTTTGGTCTTGGGAAGTCTTTTGGGGTATAAGTGTCTGCCTGGGGTGATCGTGGCCTGTCCGGGTTTCAGCCTCAGCCTGGCAGCTGCAGCATGTGGACACCATTTTTGGAGTATATGAATAGTCACCTTTCCCTCTGAAGAAATAGAGGAACATATAAATAAAGTAAGAACATATAAATAACTGATTGCCATGCTGAAGTAAATCTAAAGTCTTTATTCTGTCCGTTGACAACTCAAAGGATATGGTTCTAGATATCCTTATAATTATGTGATTTATCAAATAAATATCCATCTTTAATATTAGTATCTGTGAAATTGAAGAAAAGGTATGTGCAGGTAACAGGAATCTAAAGAAACGTTTTTTTTGTTGTTGTTGTTGTTGCTTTTGGTGCACAACCTGTGTATGACTTTGTGCAAAAATTTTATTCTGCAAAAGTGCTTTGAGTATATTTCTCGCCTATTTTTCCCCTTAAGTTAGGAGCAAAATTAAAAACAAAAATCAATATTTATGTTTGGAAAAAAAAATCCTTCACTGTTTTCCTTTTCAAAGACAATCACGCTTCCTTCAGAGAGGAAATAGATAATCTGCAGCAAAGCCAATGACCTTGGGAACTCCTGTAACCACAGGCAGAAAATAACATGATTCTTGTTAGCCATGGTTGAACACTATTAAATAACGTCAGCACAACTGACCAGCTTGTTTAAACCATGCCCTAAAATAAGAAACTGAAAAGAATTGTCAGCTTTGTTCTGCAGTGGCCAGTTTGCTTGCTTCCAGACAAGCAGGCTTCCAGAAGACCTTGGGCTTGTAGCTGGTTGGAGAGAGGCTGAAGCCTGCAAGCTTTTAGGAATGTTGGCATTTTGTTGACCTCAGAGGGACCAGCACCATAAACTAAGCAGCAAAAAATAAGGCTGGTCTCTGGAGTTGGTAGACAGACAAGAGTCCACTAATTTTTTTTCTGAAATTTGCTGGAAGATTAGAAATGGAACTATTTCTACAAAGTTCCTGTATTTTGATATTTAGTGAAAATCATACGTGAGATTTCTGAACAGCTTTACTTAGGTGTATTCAGAAGCAGGAGAAGTGAGGATGTAACACAGTGTAGCCTCTACTAACAGTGTTACTTCTATGAAATAAGCCTGTGATGACACCTCTGTGGACAGATGGGGCAAACACCTTAACCCTGACACAGGAGCAATTTCTATCATCCAAAGTTGTTGGGACAAATGGAGCCCATTTTGGAAAATGTGTAGAGGCTGCTGATACTATGCGCATGTAATCTGCCTTGTTTTGCTTCACAAATCAGAAACAGATATAGTAAGTGTGCTATAAAATAGCACATGAAATTCAATATAGGCAAATGTGAGGTGATGCACATGAGAAAAAAATAAAATAAAATCCTAACTTCATGTACTTATGATAATATGTTTTGATCTTACACTGAATGTTTTGGAACAAGTTATTCCAATTACAGTAGGTAAGTTTCAAGGCTATCAATTCTTTAAGGGTCATAAGGTAAATCAAATGTTAGATATTAGATAGGTAGATATATAAGGGGCGTAACAAAATGGAGAATTACACTATTATGTGAATATCCATGATCTGCCGGCACCTTGAATAAGAGAAGCTCTTGTGTCATGTCTTTGTCAGTCCCCTCCGCACCCTGCCTGGCCCAAGTATCCAGAAGGCCATAACTGAACTAAAAAGGGCTCCATTGAAGTTGCTAAAAGATAAGCGAAGCTTTAGATGAGTTTCTGAATTAGAAATTATTAAATAATTGAACATCTTTCAGTCTTGAAAAGAGAGGACTGATGGTTATGATAGTCGTCTATAAAATCATAGAACAGATAAGACTCGGTTGTTCATATTCTTTTCACAGTATGTTGTCCAAGAGCCAGGGGAAATCAGATGAAGGTAGCAAGAGCCAGATTCAAAACAAATAAAAAGACATGGATTTCATGTAGTGGGTAGTTGATCTTGCCAAAAGAATGATGGATGCTAGAAGTTTGTATTGGTCTAAGGGGAGAAAAGGCAAGTTCACGGAGGAGAAATTCACGGAAGGTTAACTAAACACGTAGGTATCATATCTAGTTCAGGAAGTCCCTAAGTTGAAAATAAGTGGAGCCTGGGTGAATATTAGGGGAAATATCATTTATACCTGTCCTGTTTCTATACACTTCCTTACTTGTGGCCACTGTTGGAAAAAGAATACTTCACTAGAAGAGTCTTTGGTCTCACTCTGTACAGCTGTTTTTATGTTCTTAACTGCTTCCCAAATTTACCTGAATTTGAGGAATTGTGTGTTCTGTATCCTCAAAAATGCTATTAAACACTTTATACTTGTAACACTAAGTCTAAATCCGAAATGCAATTTCTGACCTTGATATTAACCTTTTAAAATGTGGATGGGAACAGAAATTCCCTGGTAGTAAAGATATTGTAATCAAACCAAAACTCTACCTGGAGGTGCAAAATATGGGGATATACCTCCCTCCACCCCCACCCCTGCCAAAAAATAAAAAATAAATTAACACTGATTTCCCTTTGGTTCCCTATACTTGTTTGCAATGCATTTTTAAGAAGTTTTAATGTATGGATTAGTGATTTGCAGAAACTGTTGACTTTATATTGAACAAAGAATAGGGCCATTTTAGATAATGTGCTTTCATTATTGACCAAATTGTCATGTAAAGTCATAGAAATGCACTGTGCATTATTAAAAATAAAGCTGGCAATTTATGCCAGTGATGTTTCAAATGTACATCAAATGTACATCAAGAGGCACATATAGACAGACACAGACTTCACTGTATCTGGCAGGCCAGATGTCTATAGGATAATTTTATTGAAACTTTTAAGTGGGGGTATTGCTTTCATTACCTTTATTGTTTCCTTCCAAGGAATGTTTATTTATATTTTTATTTTAAAAACTTTAGGTAAAATATATTTGAAAATGCTTGCAAAAGTAAACCTGGATCTTGACATTATTCTTATGATTTGACACAGACGAAAAGTGGAGTCTGGAAAAGGGAAAATATTTGTAATAATCTGTGGAATGTTTTAAGAATTAGTTATGCTTGTTTTTGAAATTGTAATTATATACATTTTAGAAATTATTCTTAGAACTATTTGAGAACTGAAAATTATTTACAAAGAAAAAATATCTGAATGCTAAGCAATATATGTAATTGTAAACAGGCAAACAAAAATTCCAGGTGAATTTGAGTGACTAAAAAAGCTTTTTCAAGGCTGCTTTATTAAAATGAAGGATCTGGAAAGTGAAATATTGATCTCTGTCAGTTTCTCATTTTATGCAATTTGTTAGTGGTACACTGGATGTAGCCAGTGTGTGAACTCAGGGCTAGCCATGCAGTGATGAAACCTTTGCCAAGCTCTTCTGTGAGTTTTCCTGGCTGGAGATTCCCTGTGTGATTCTCAGCAGTGGTTGCATGTGATATGCACAGAGCTGGTCATGACCCCTTCCCATCCATCCCCATCTTCTGTCCAGTATGTTGTCTTAAGCACAGTTTTGAAAATGAGTTCACAGAGAGTGCTGTTTTGCCTTGAAAAGCAAATGCTGCATATTCCACAAGGAAGACAGGGATTACGAAGAGGAGAAAGGGAAAATGTCTATGATGATTGATGGAATGGGCTATGAAACCACTGCTGTTAACAACGTAAGGTTCATTTCATAAGGCATCAGGCTCCAATTCATAAAACAGCCATTGCCACTTTACAGTACATCCTGGGCAGTCACCACGCAGCATGTCTGCTCATGCCTGACAAATGAGGTGAGACCAGCCTCTGTTAAGACAGACCCATGTGGGAGCCATCATGCTAGATCTGGGAGCATTTTGTGAAGGAAAAGGTGGCATAGTCTACTGTTCGTGCTGCAGATTTGTTTAGAAACATCTGTGTCAGGAAACAAATGTACAAGTATTTCCCCTGTCTTTAACTCATAGCTCGCTACTGATTTCCCTATTATTCTATGAGGGTGGATGAGCATGAGGTAAATAGAACCCAATGTTACCCTATTACATTTACAGTTTCAGCATTTACTGTTTTAGAAAATGGTGTAATTTCTTTTCATTCATTTCTACCACTTATCATGGAAGCCTTTTCTTTTGGCATCCTTGAATTTTAGGTATGATGTGATATCTTGCACTAAGAATCATTTTCCCCTGTAAAGCTTGTGAAGCATTATAGAATCTCATTTTTTCTAATCAGCACTCTAGTTTCTTGTGGGCTAAAATTAGGCTTCCTGTCTCTGGCATGCGAGGCGTCAGCGTGTGTGACCTTCAAGCTGCCATCCGGCCTTGAAGTGCAATTTTTGCATCGGGAAATCTAGAGGCAGCAGCTTTACCCTTTTTTTGCAGCAGCAGCAAGATCATCAGAAACAGTCAACTGAGCAGCAACTGCAGGCGTATCACTCACGGGGAGCCATGTTACTGTGGTGCGCAGAGAGCTCTCCAGCACTGAAGTGCTGACGTAAAACAGGGCTGATTCTCCACTGCTCCCTGCATTCTTGCAAGGTGACCAGCCCAGAATCTTTGCCATGAATATTAATGGCTAAACTATAGAATGATGAAGAATCAATACTTTAATCTGCATGCGGATAATGTGCATTCCTTATGCATTACAAAGCTGCTGCACTACAGTGTGTCTGAATTCCACTTATACGCTAAACTCATCTGCGAGCTCTCTCCTTTTGAATTATGCATATATTACACAGCCTGTTGCCTACAACAGATTTATGACAATCTCATTGCACCTATGCAAATCTTTTTTAGTTTTAAGAATCAAGCATTTAATGCCTTTTCTCTACTGAGGGAGAAAAATCATTGTGCAGAAGTGGATACAAAAAGGTTTTATTACTCACGCTATATATTCTTGCTAACTTTCACATTAGTTCCACATTGTGTCTGGTCAGTTAAATGACCATGTTTGTGATGCTCTCAGCACTTAGTTCGTTGCAGCTACATAAAGGCTTTTTGCCCTCTTTTTCTTTCACATATCAAGCAAAGCAGCTGATTATAACAGAACTGAAGTTACAGCTTGGTAATCAGCTTTTTAGGTGATTTTAATTATGATGGATGAAGAAGAAAAATGGCAAAAACATGCTTTTGGTAGTACTGAGCAAATATGACATGGAACCGATACACAGAGCTTATATTACAGATCTGTCAAATTACCCAAGGATAATTTGGGTAGCTGGCAGACTCCCAGCTCATCAGTTCAGTAGCACAGGCAACACATGCCGGTTAGTTTTGCTTGGGCCTGACATATAAATGTCTGACCATCACCAGAGCAGCTTAATTGATAATGGACATCAGATTTGAAAATAGGTGTGTTCCCCTTTAAACAGTGGCTGTCACATTACATCACGTCACATCACATATGTCACGTCATCTCCCATTAAATCACATTAGGTGCTGGCATGATGCAAGATAGCATGATGAGGGGCTAATGCGATGTGACAGCTAATACCTGCTAACAATTTGAGTGGGGGGTGTTCAGGCCTGAGCGCGTGCCAGGCTTCAGCTGAACGTGTGTGAAAGTGCGTGAGGTTTCTTCACAGGGTAACCACGGCAGCTGCCCAGCTCCATCCTCATAAGCAGCAGTGGCATGTCGTGTCAAGTGACTTACGGCACCTTAAGGGACAGGCTAAGGAAAAGATTAAGGGCTGTCTGTCTGATACGCAGAAATTTGACGTATATGACTTTCATTTTGCAGCTTCTGGCTCATTTTAGGTGCCAAAGCACACCAGTGGCTTGCCTAATATGAAAGCTTAATTTATAAATCAGATGAAGCCTTGATTAATGCAAGAAAGTTCAGCTAAGTGATCTACTAAAAATTTTGCAATAATCTGCAAAACACGCTATACTGTTTTAATGATCGAGTTAAGTTTTCACACAGTGTTTATACAGCACCCTCTGGGATCTCCACAGGTTAAATTACAGTATATGCAAGAGTGACTTATGGCTTGAGTAAAGGCAACAGGGAAAGAACAGAACGTGCAGCTTCCATTTTTCATCGCTTGCACTACATTTGCAGCAATGTCAGTAACATAGACCTTGGGGAATCGGAGTCATTGCGAAATCACAGGGGAAATTTCTCATGTAGCTCTTCCCAAATATTGATTGTTAGGCAATCTTTGAAACCTGCTATGTAAAGAATTTTTTTTGCTTGTAGACTGCAGGGATGCAAAGGTTTCTAAGTTAAACATAATGAAAGATAAAAAGTCTGCTAATTGATGAGATTTTGCCTTGGGACTGTTGTTGTTGCTTTCTGCACTAAGTTATTAAAATCCTGAATAATTCCTGTGTCCTGCATTAGCCATTTAAAGAACTGATTAGGCTATGGGATTATTTTTTTTTTTTTTTTTTTTTTTTTCTTTTTTTCTTTTTTTTTTTTTTTTGTCCCAGTCCATTTTTTAGGACCCTAATTTAATGGGAAAAAGACCGGTCATTTTCTGGAATTGCTATGACATGATCATTTAGAGTATAATTTAAAAACCCGGAAAAGTCTGCATCAATCATGCATGTACAGTAATTGCTGTGATAGCTGTTTCTGGGTTCTTAATTATTATGAAACATTAGGACTGTATGTCCTTTTGTAATCCTTCTTGATGGCCTTTTAGCTTGCACCATATCTATGTCATATCCTCCACTTCATAGAGCATATCAGTCTCTGAACAGGTAAGTCCTTTCAAATGCTTTTCAATTCTGGTTTCCTTGGGTACTTCAGGAACAGTTAGAATGGTCATTATACTGAGAATAACCATTTTTCAACTAAGTAAATTGATTCTGATAACTCTCAAAATGTCATGACTTCAGCTGTCCAGAATCACTTGTGGAAAATACTAAACTGATGCTGATCATTAATTACAGATTTTCACCCCTTGCTGGGGTTTACTGTAATGAGATATGGTTAAGATCATCTTTTGAGAGTAACTTGGAGTCTGCAGCTTGTGCAGAGTCCTGCAGGCCCCACTTGGTGCTGTTGGTTAGACTGAACCCATGTTTCAATCTCGAGTAACCTAACCTCTGTTTGAAATTTTAGAGATGTTATTTGTATATTTTCCTTGTTGGCTGTGTAAGATTTGTCCTACAAGTTGCTATTACGCCGCTGAGGAGCTGCACTGGTTTTTAGTGTTTCAGAACTCCAAACTCTCTTAAAGGCGATGTAACTTGATGGAACAGCGGGATGAGAGCAGCAGCACTGTTTTGAGGTATTGGTGTGCTAAAAGCCAAGCCTTCCTGTTTCATTGTAGTGATAGAATTCAGTTGAGCTACTTCCTTGCTGCTGTATTCAGATGGTGGAAATTCCACTTAAGTCTCTGGTTCTTGTGCTTCCATTTAACTTAGTCACCCTGAAAGCCTGGAGCCAGTGAAGATAAGATTCCAGGTGCAGTGCTTGGGGTGGAGTCTGAGCGACTCACAGATGGCACCAGATGTAGGTGCACAAGAATGCTGAGGATTTTTGGTTAAGCGTGTACAACTCCCACCTTTTGGTGAAATGCCAAAATCTGTACACAGTGCAAAGTACATCATTTTGATTGGATGCTCTTCCAGTGATTCATTACTTTGAATGTTTTTCTTCTATTGAGCGTGGCTGGTGTAATTTGTTCATTTAATCCAATTATTTATTTATTTTCACTTTTAATTTGTTGTGTTCCTAGAGACTACGGTTTGTGGATGCATCAAATAACTGAAAATATGTTATCACAGCTGTTGTGTTACAGCATAAACAAAGAACGAGCAAACAGTGGCTTGTTATTTTAAATATATAATAATTTAAAAATATATTAGATTTTAAATATTTGATTAACATAAATACCAATAAATCCGTTCCAGACTGTAATGCAGATGTACAAGCTGTATAATATTTGAGTTTACCGGTAACAATACTGACATACTGCTCTGGTTGGTATCATCACCTATGTATTATCTGTCCAGTCTCCGTTATATATTTTTTGTCTCCACAACTCTGTGAAAGCTTGCCATCCCTCATCTCCACTCTTATCTGCTACTGTACAACTAGATCCTGCTCCTTGCTGTGAATCAGATGTCCTTCCCATCATCCTTTTCTGAAATAACTGATGTTTATGATCGTCACTTCAGTTTTGGTTTTTATTAATTTCCCATCTAAATGGTCTTCTTTTCCCTGTTCTATACATTCTAATTCTGCTTATTAAAGTAGGGGGATCTCATCTGAATACCTTATTTTCTTTCAATCCCCACCAGACCCTCCACAATGCATTCCTAGTTTTTTCTTATTCCACAAACCAGTATAGGTTGCATATGGATAAAGGCAAAAACATACATTAGTATAGGGAACTTAACTATTGAATGAATAATCTTCAGGGAGATGTTTTGATGGTATGGTAATATAGACACTGTAGATGATGTACCAGGCTAAATTCTACTGCCCTTGGCACTCTGGGGAAAAAAATAAAATAATAATAATAAAAAAAAAATCAGTGGAATGACAGTAAGGAGGGCTGAAGTTGGCCTACTGAGTTATTTTTATAGAACTGTTTTAAAGACATTCTATTCTACGTCAAAGTCAGCATGCAGAGACAACAATCCCATGTATGGTGTCATCTGATAATGTGACATGGGTTTTGTTGTTTTGTTTTAAATGTGTTTGTTCCTGCAGCAACTTGAGCATCCCTTCAAAAAGGAATTTGCTTTGTTATTCTATGTTGAGATAAGTATTTGGAAAATGAGTACTGTGGGCCAAATGGTCTTTTGCTGTTCCGATGCTATTTCATGTTCTTCATCTCAATTACAGTAGGTCCTATGGAGATAACTGTGCAGAGGATCACAGTAGCAGTGGGATAATGATCAACGTGAATGGCTGCCTGTAGTAAAAGCCCCAGGTGATGGGGATTTGTGCAGTATGCAAGCGGTTTGTTTCTAGATGCTAACATTTATGCCAGTGTTTACCAGTGTGACTGGTTATAACCAAAAAAATTATTGAAAAAAAGTGCAATAGCAAAGGTGTGTAACAATCAAGTACTTTTGTGTTTCAGTTTTAAAACATGATATATTAGTGTATTTTTTTTTTTTTTTTCCTTAATCATTTTTACAGTGCAGTTTGGAATAATCTTTTTCTTTTCTAATGTGAGACACAGAGGGTTGGGAATGAGTTAAGAAATTTTTGTCCCTAAATTGAAGGAATGGATGTGTCATTATTCAGCAAATTATGGACTTCATTTCCAGAAGCATCAGTGTGACATCAGGGCTTTTCATGTGGTGTATCATTTCATCAGACAGGAGTTAATTTCTAAGTGTGATCCAGCTCCAATGTTGGTTTCACTTTATACTGCAAAAGCTTTTTCAGTGTTGGCTGAAGGCTCAGTAAGAGCAAGAACAAAAAAAAATAAGCAGAATGACACATCAAATTATAACATAATTAACTGAAAACAGAGTTATGCAATATATTACATTTTATATATTTTATAGTAACCTTATTGTTTTTAGCCATGGAAAATGTCAACCAAAATGCTATCATTTTTCCCTTAAAAGAAGGCCTTTTACTTGAGCCATGTTAACAACCGTTAAGTGATCTACGAGTGGTCTAGCACTTTAGATTTTTGGTGTAAGGCCTTAAAATTCTCCACAAAATACATAAAGATTGGTGCTTTTTCATCTTGACAGAAAGGTTCAATCTACTTACTTATTTTGAAAAACAGGAGTTTTCACATTCTCTACATGTCCCAGGTGGTGCACTGTCTCACATCATTCCTTTCCTACCCCTAGAAGAAGCAGCCACCACTGCATTCAGATCAGGGAGTGTCTTCCACCACCCTTCAGCAATAAAGATTTCATTGTTTTGCCTATGCAGAAAGGGGATGAATTACGATTTATACATTCAAATAGTTTATTTTGCAAAGTTGCTGCTATTTTGACATACCCTTTATTTTTCTACCCACTGTGAGTGGCTATGGTTTCCCATGTGTTATGTATGGCACATGAGCTGTCCAGCGTGTTAGCAGGCATCTGTGCAAAATTGCAGACTTTTAAACACAGCTGCTGGACTTTTGCCAGCTTCTATTACTGGTTACATGCAGAGAATGACAGTAGCAGACAAAGAACCTACCACAATCTTTTATTGATTCGCACTTTTCTGTATTAAATGTTTCTCTTTAGATGCTAATTTTTTGTTGACTGGAACACAAACATCCTTCTAGAATTATGTATCTGTAGTCAAAAGCAAGATCATCCTGAAAATTAGTATTTTATGATTTATTCCTGTGCTCCTTTTTATGTTTCAGCTGTAACACTGGCTGTGATGCTAGTGCTTGTCATGGTACAACACAAAATTGCTCTAAGATATTCTGTCAGTTTAAATTGTTTAAATTAGGTAGTGGTAGTGAGCTGAACCCAGAAAAACTGAAAGTAAACACGCAGTCAAGTTAAAGAACCTTTCTTACACTGCATACTCAGCAATATAGACACAGCTTATATCTGAACATGTGTTCATACATGCACATTAACAAAAAAATACTAAATACCTAGGTCTATCGGCTTGTGAGTTGTTCCTTTACAGGGGATATCAAGAAAATGGTGTCTGCTTTTAAAATGAAGCAACTAAGTATGCACGGGGAAGAATAATTGACAATTATGCTGCCACCTTTTGACTGTATTCAGTCGTTACAACCGGTAGTTGCAAGACATTTAATCCAAAGGAGCAAGGCTGAAAAAAGTACATATATACCTCTACAGAGGAATAGTTATTATATAGGAACAGAAACGTATTGATGCTAGACTTTTAACTGAACAGGTGACCATGTTAGGTACTATATTTGATGTACAGCTTTATTAAGCAATTTTGTTCAAACTGTGTAATAACTTATACATTTAAAATGAGAGGACTGACAAAAATGATAAATAAGTAATGAATTGCAGCTATGTTCTATTCATTTTCTGAACTTATCAGGTCTTTACTGTAATACACTTCTATTAAATGTACTTTAAATCAGGGTTGCCCACCTACTCTGTTGTTAACCAGATCTAGCTCTTTTGCTCTCTGCTACCCTATTTCCTAGAGGTTGCTCAGAGATTCCTCAAGCGTCTGCAAGTCACCTGGTGGGACTGAAATGTAAGCATCTCCTCTCATATTATGTATGAACATTCTATATGACAAGGTTTCATACATATGTCAGATTGTGTGATCAGGCTGCTGATCACACATGCCAACATAGGCGGAATGTCTTCTTTCTAGCCAGGTGGCTGGTCCATAGACAAGCATATGATGGTGTGTAGTTCCCATGTGCCATGATAAAGAAGTAGATAGCCTACCTGGTTCATAAGACCATGTTGTGAGGTCAGATGTCACGCCCACTGAAGATATTTTATTTATTTATCTTTTTAAGCTTATGAATACTAGATTCTGAATTTCAGCATGGAAGGCTGGAAGGTCTGATGCTTATTTCTTCGTTAATCTTGAGTGTTTTCCTAGATTGTCACACCATACAGCATAGTGTACTGTGCCAGGAAAACGTTTTTCAATTAGTTCTTCATGGATTAAACAGTCTAATGCTAAGGCGATGGAGGCCATATAAATAACTAGCTATACTAAAAAAAAAAAAAAAAAAAAAAAAAAAGTCAATTCTAAGAATAATTTGAATATTCGGTTCTGTTGCCAGTAGGGAGATATTAAATTATTATGCTATAAAGATCATTTCGTAATAAATGAACACTTTTCTTCACAGTGAAATTCCTTAATGTGAGAACATGGATATATGCTTCACTGAATCATAGGCCAAACTCACTGCTGCCATGGAAGACAGTGTTATCCTGGCAATACAGATGTTTGAACTTGTTAGGGAGCTAGTATATCTTTTTCAAGTTGAAATTTATGTAGGATTGCATCATAGGAAGCTTGACTTTCAGATTAATGATCTCCTTGGGCCTAGATTAGTGTTTAGAGTAGTGGGCAGCTGGGAGCCACGGCTGACTCAATAACCTGGTAGCAGGCAATATATGTGAAGGGGCTGCCAGCAAGGGGGCTGTGGCTGGAACAGGAGCTGCTGGAAAGAGCAACCTGTGTTTGAATCAGTGACCCATACTTGAAATATTTGTTAGCATGCTAACAGGCAGAAATGTATATTTTCCAATTCCCACTAAGAGTGGGAAATAAGAACCTTGGAGTGCTGGAAGTTATTTGTCAGGAGTGATTAGCAAGAGATGAGACTTATAGGAAAGCCATTTGAGAGGGAAGCCACAGTCCCTCCTGCAGATAGGCCAATTATGTGGTAGTCCAGCAGCAGCAGCAGTACAGGGATGGATGTGACCAGAAGAGCCCAGAACTGGGGTAAGTGGTGGTATTATTAAGAGCTGTAAAGCTCTTGTCAAAGCCAAGGGTTGCCAGTGAGTGTGAAACATTGGGTGGCAACTATGGAACAAGCTGAAGCAATTGGAGAAAGGGAGGTAGAAGTCAAGTTTAGATGGTCCTTTGTTTTCAGGGCACATTCTCAGCCTGATACATGAGAAATCAGGTTTCTAATTCCTGATAATGGGTGATGCGCCTGATTGCTAATACTCCAAGCAAAAATATAATGCACAGAAGTGTTCAACTATTTCATAAGACTGTCTCATGAACAGATTTTGCTCATTTGCAGCTGAGTTGTTTGTGCTTCTGTTTATCTCAGATACCCATTACACTTTCATTTACACTGTGACAGTGTTTGGCTATATCAGATTCTCACCAACTCAAGGCAATTAAAACTGCTGGCCCAGTGTCACTTGTCTCAAAACATGCTCAAGCATAGCATGATTACTACATCCTGGCTTTTAAGACTGAAATGTGTATTTAATGGTTTCATCTACAATGTGGAATAGACTGATTAGAAAAAGGCTAGATAAGTGCAATTGTTGAAAATAAGATGAAAAACTAAGCGTGATGTTGTCATCTAGCAATACTGATACCTACACAGAGATTTCCAGAGATGAAGTAATATTGAGCTCATTAGGGTAAAGTATTGACCCAAATGATGTACACACACCCAATTCTAACACACTGTCTTCACTCATTGATAGTTGGCCGCCATAATAGACCAAACTCCTTAGAAGACAATAAGGCAAGCTACTAATATTCACAAATTGCAGTACCTAGTCTGTGAATGCATAGCACAATTATCACTGAGTGAAGAGTAGTTGGAGTTTGAGTAATGAAATTGAGGCATGAATATATAGAGCCTCGATTTTTTTTACTTTTATAGAGGAATAGTGTGTCTTTAAGTGAGAATAGTATAGCCCAGAAATGTTGACTACTTCAAGGTGAAGTAGGTCAGCTGGGTGAAACCCTTATCACCAGCAAGTCTGTCAGCTCTGGGGAGGCACCTTTCCCCACTTCATTCTGTAGTCTTCTAGTCTTCTGTTTTTTTCCTTGCCTTTTTTTTTTTTTTTTTTTTTTTTTTGGCTTATGCCATGCCATTCATTTGCTGTTGTTGTTGACCACTTCTAACACGTTTATTTGTTGCCTTCTGGCCTGCCTGAATGGGCTTGAACTTGTTTTTGCTGTGCAGCCACTCAGGGAGTTTACACCATGTGTAGACCCTATGGTAGTTGATAACTGTGAGGCCTACCAGGCCTAGACCCTACAGTAGTTCATAATTGTGAGGCCTACCAGCAGAATAATGGTCTCTCCAAAAGTCTGCCTCCAGGACCTGAACTGAATGATGATAGGCAATTTCCAGAAGGCCATGACCTATTTTTCTTTTTCTCTAGAAATACTTCTATGTTTTACTGCCTGTTTCCCTGCTTCAAAATGACAACTGTATGGTAGAAGAAATACATAGTTTTAATCATTAAGTGTGGTAGTAGTGAATTCTATTGATGTCTGGTGCCAAATATATCAATAATGTGCTTTTTAACTGATTATCATCAATGCTGGTCCAACCTCGGTACCTATACCAACCACTTTGTTATCACTAGAACAGATGAAAGTTGATAACCTGCCACAGAAAGTGTGAGAGAGACTGTTGACACCTCCTAATTTTACAGCTGTAACTATGAATAAATTGGATTTTTCAGAATCTTTCCTTGAAGTCTTTGTTCAGTAAAACTTGTAAGAACATAGTTAACTTTATGCGTGTGCATTTAAATTCCAATAAGGTTTAAATATATTTGTGTTCTACTGTGCAGAGTTGAACTGAGAAGTGACCAGTTTTTTGTTATGCAGGCTCAATTTAGCAAAGCTCTTAAATGTGCCAAACAGCAAACACCTGGCCTGTGATTGCACTTTAATAGCTGCCCAAAAAGAATGATTTTAGGCATTCTAAATCTGTCATTTAGTACAAACTTCAGATATCAGTGAGATTGACTACAAAACTTCCTGAACTAAAATTGTCTAGTTTTAATGGAATAATCTCTTTTACCTGTGGCAGATTTTTTTTTATTATTATTTTTTATTTATTTTTTTGGTCTAACAGGGGTAAAAATGTCTATTAAAGTACCTTAGTCATGGCATTTGTTTGTTGTAACCCTTAATTCTTTTAATATCCTCATAAAAATGAACTGAGCAGGGGTAAATGCTTTGCCTGAATTAACTTTCTTACTGTCTTCAGAGCAGTTTTTGTTTGTTCCAGCTCTGCACTTAATACCAGCATTTTACTTCTGCTTATTGAATGTTATTACATATAGCTTGGGTTTTCTACCTTTGGTTTTTGCTTTACCTGTCTTTATGGATTAACATTAGGAATCTTTTTCCTCTGTGTGCATTAATGAAAGTTCTCACAACCTTCACATTCAAATAATTTAGTTCAGTAGATGATGACTCAAATGTATAAACCACTTGTTTATTTCCTTGCAATAGCCAGCTTCCAGGCCATAATAGGATTATTCTCTTGGATGTTTCATTTTAGCTTATGCTCCAGTTTGGCAAAACAGCCATATCACTTGCAATGTATATAGTTTCTGAAATGCATTGTATATAGTTTCTGATAATGCAGCTATGAGGTGAATCATTAGAAACCAAAAGGTATGCTTTAGGACATCTGTAACTGTAACTGTTGCCAGGTGGTTTTTTATTATTATTATTATTATTATTATTTTTATTATTTTTTTTGTGGGGGGGGGGGTATGTGTGTATGCAGGGAAGCCAGTGAGCCCATCTATCAGCTGCTTCAGATGACATAACTACCTCAAGGCTAAAGCTTGAGCTCTTGATTCCTTTCTTCAGCATGGGATTTCTTTTTATTATGAAGTATTAGAACAGGCTCACAGCAGAAATCTATTCTGACTGTGTTGTAGTTCAGGGCAGGGCAGCACTGCCTCAGTCACGTTAGATGTTCCTAATAATGTATGTTGTACTCATCATTAGTTACCTCTACAGGCTCCTGCTTGTAAACAATAGCTAAGTTAAGTTCTTAGTAGCAGAGGGATCTTCCTTGCTTCACTTGGGGAAGAGTTGAAAGGTGCAACTCTCTTCACTCTGTCACCGTTTTTAAAAATCTTCCCAGATTCATCCCTGCTCAGTCTGTCTGCTTTATTACCAAGAAGGCAAAAAGGTTCTACTGAGCTCTGGAAATTGTGTGCTAGTTCCCTGTCCTGGTTTCAGCTGCAATAGAGTTAATTTTCCTCCCAGTATCTGGTATGGTGCTGTGTTTTGGGTTTAGGATGAGAATAATGCTGGTAACACACTGATATTTTAGTGTTGCAGAGCAGTGCTTACATGGAGCCAAGGCCTTTTTCAGCTTCTCACACTGCCCTGCCAGAGAGGGGCTGGGGGTGCACAAGGAGCTGGGAGGGGACAGCTCAAAAAAGGCTAACTGGCAAAGGAACATTCCATACCATATGGCATCACGCTGAACAATTAATATGGAGTGTCTGGCCAGGGTGGGAGGGACTGCTGCTTGGGGACAGGCTGGGCATTGGTCAGTGGGTGGTGAACAACTCCAATGTTCGTTCATCACTTTGCCTTGTACATTATTTTATTATTATCATTATAATTATTAGCCCCTTTCTCTTCTGTCCTATTAAACTGTCTTTATCTCTACCCATGAGCTTTTACTCCAACTCCTGTGCTAGGCCCTGCAGCCACTCTGACTCCTATGCTGGGCCCTGTGGCCTCTCCAAATCCTGTGACAGACCCTGCAGCCTCTCCAAATCCTGT
>NC_048900.1:24506628-24550512 GCF_011077185.1 Oxyura jamaicensis | reverse complement strand
TGACAGACCCTGCAGCCTCTCCAAATCCTGTGACAGACCCTGCAGCCACTCCAACCTCTGTGACAGACCACGCGGCCGGCCACTCCAACCCCTGTGCTGGGCCCTGAGGCCGCTCCAAATCTGACGACAACACCTGCAGCCACCCCAACCCCTGTAATGGGCCCTGTGGCCACTCCCACCACTGTGACAGACACTGCAGCCACACCAGCCCCTGTGACAGAGTCTGTAACCACTCCAGCCCTTGTGCTGGGCCGTGTGGCCTCTCAAACCAGTGTGCTGGGTCTGTGGCCATTCCAACCTCTGTGCTAGACCCCATGGCCACTCCAGCCCCTGGGAGAGACCTTACGGCCACTCCAAACCCTGTGGTGGGCCCCATGGCTGAGCCAGAGAATCAGCCTTGGCCAGTATCATTACCCCTACATGCAAGATGAAACAATGGCTGTGAAAGTCAGTTCATTTAGTAAGGAAAGGAGTTCCTACTCAGACAAAGGAGGAAGCAGACGAGGCAGGATACTCTGAAGTAGCACCATCATGGGAATAGGAGAATAAAAAGATACTGTAAAAGGAGTTGAGCTGTGAGATACTGAAAAAGATTTCAGGGATTGTCTAGGCGAGCACATTGTCACCTGCTTGCCCCAGTGCTGGGTTAATGGGGCCAATAGCCTGGAATTGGAGTGCAGGGCAACCAAACAACTGGGATGCCTCTCCTGGAATGGGGGCATTGTCAAAGTGAATAGAAAAGGGGTACAAGTCTTCCCCCTCTGGAGGTGACTCCTCTCAGGTGTGCTGGAAAGCTATCCCTTCAAGGAAGACGTGTGACACCTAGGCAAGTGGACCACCATGGAGAGGGGTATCCAGTATGTGAGGGAATTATCCATTCTAATGGCTAATGGAGGTGGTTTATGGTGATCTAGACAACCAACAGATATTCAAAGGCCCAGATGAAGTCAAGCGCATGCAACCGCAACCGCTGTGGTGGAAGTTTGTATGGAGTGCACATCAACTCATGCCAACTTATTTGCCTTCTACTCTGCCCTTGCTCCCCTACACCATCCTGGTCAGGCCTCACCAGGAGGACTGTATCCAGTTCTGGCCTCCCCACTACAAAAAAGACAGGGACCTCCTGGAAAGAGTCCAGGAGAGGTTCACAAAGATGATACGGGGCCTGGAGAATCTCCCCTATGAGGAAAGGCTGAGAGACCTGGGTCTGTTCAGCCTTGATAAAAGAAGATTGAGAGGGGAATCTTATCAATGTTTATGAACGCCTTAAATGTCGGAGACAAAGAGATATGGCCAACCTCTTTTCAGTGGTTTGTGGGAACAGGGAAAGGGGCAATGGCCACAAAATAAGAGCATAGGAAGTTCCGCACCAATATGCAAAAGAACTTCACAGTGATGGAGCACTGCAACAGGCTGCCCAGGGAGGTTGTGGAGTCTCCTTCTCTGGAGATATTCAAGACCTGTCTGGATGCCTACCTTTGCAACTTGCTTTAGGGAACCCGCTTTGGCAGGAGTGTTGGACCAGATGATCTCTGGAAGTCCCTTCCAACCCTTACAATTCTGTGATTTTGTGATCGGCAGTAATGACCTGGAAGGACTGAGAGGAACCCACAGTATGTGAATTGGCTAGCCAGCCCTTTCAGTACGAAGAAAGTCTCTCTTCTCTACAGGCTTGCATCTTGGCTGTGGAGAAACTTTCTCAAGAGGTCCCTCAACTCAAAGAGAAAGCTTCAGAGAAAGTTTCCCAAGAGGTCCAACAGCTTAAAAAGAATAACACTTCTTCCCTATCAGTATGAACAAGTATTGCATGTTAGAACTTCAATACAAACTGGAGTCAAAGGCAACCAGGTGGCACGCCACAGTCTATGCCACTAATGCGTTTTTCTCAATCCCTTTGGCAGCAGAGCACAGGCCACAGTTTGCTTTCACTTGGAAAAGTGTTCAGCACACCTGGAATTGACACCCCTAGGGATGGAAACATGACCCTACCATTTGCCATGGACTGATCTAAGCTGCACTGGAACTGCTCCTGAACACCTGAAATATATTGATAACGTCATTGTGTGGGGCAGCATAGCAAAAGTTGTTTTTAAGAAAGGGAAGAAATAGTCCAAATCCTTCTGAAAGCTGGCTTTGCCATAAAACAATGTAAGTTCAAGGGACCTGCACAGGAGATCAAGTTTTTAAGAATAAAATGGCAAGATGGATGTTGTCAGATCCCAATGCAGGTGTTCAACAAAATACTGGACAGTACTGGAAAGTGTGGGACCCAAGCATGGTGTAGATGGTAAGAATAAGGGGTGAGTGGATATATAGCTTCCCATATAGGCAGCTCGTATAGTCAATGAGCAATTTTGATCATATAGTGCAATAGTTAAAAACACTCCAGGGCCCCAATAATCTTCTGCCTCTGAGGCCTGATCTCTGTTACCTGGCCTCATTTTGAAGTGCCAGTGATGAAAATGGTTATTCTGAGAGAGGCAACCAAAGCCTCTTTAGGTGATAGCAGAAATTTGTGAAGGAAGCTGCTTCTCTAATATGCCCACATACTGTATCATATAATCATTAAGGTTGGAAAAGACCTCCAAGATCATCTGGTCCAACCATCTCCCTAACACCAATATTACCCACTAAACCATGTCCCTAAGCACCAAGTCCAACCTTTCCTTGAACACTCAGGGACGGTGACTCCACCACCTCCTGGGGAAGCCTGTTCCAATGCCTAACCAGTCAGTATAATACAATTCTGCCAAAGCTTTGACTTTTCAGTTTTGCAAGATGAGATCTGATACACTTGCTGGACAGGACATGATCAAAACATTTTTTTCTCTTACTACAGTAATCAGTAATTACTTACTACGCTAATTGTCAAATGTAACACGGACCCTTTTTTTCTGGAGCATAACATCCAAAATGGCATAATTTGTCTAGTTAGGAACTATTGGTTATTTCATGAAAAGAACAAAACTTATGAGTCTAATTTTATTGCTTAGGGAGATAAATACCTCATTTAATATGGTTTTGTAAGTTTTATTTGTTTAAATTTTATGCTTGACTAACCTGCACTGTATTGCGACCATTTTAAACTACTCATTAACACATATAAGAATGTGGAGGTGGGTATTTGGACATTTTTCACAAATGTCCCTGTGAATTTTCACATGTAAAAACTGTCAGAGATTTGTGAATTCGGATGTATAAGATTTGTCTGGTGGTTGTTAATGAAAAAGAAGATAAACGGCAATCTCCTGGATTCTTTAATGTTCTGTTTTAGATTGCATGAAGAATACATTTAAATATAGAAACATGAAAGGAAAGGATGGATGATTTTAATAGTTTTAAAATGACTACAGTGGCAATAGTTGCATACTCTGTATTTAACTAGACATGGCAAATTCCATGTATAATGCATAGCCTGTTGGGGTTTTTCATCTACAGGCTATGAAGGGGGGCTCCTAGAAAGGGGGTTATATGCTTTTCTTCCTTGCATCAAAATGTTGCAGCATCTGTCTTCTAACTCAGGAGACTTATATTTTCAGCTGTTCTTCCCAATGATGTCTTCCATGCTCTTCTTTGAAGGGATCAGCACTGCAGAAGTATTTGTGAGATGTTCTCTATTTCTGTCCTTCAGTTAGGCACACTCAAGATTATGTCAAGGTTATATTTCAATGGGGCCAGGATAATATTTTACCATGTATGATTTAGCAAGGTGGATATGCTTTCTAGACAGCTCTGCATTAAACTATCAATGGTTTCTGTGGTCTTGTGTCCTTCTGTCGTGGCTAATTCAGAAACTAGTTGTTAGTGTGGCTAGAGAAGGAGAAAGAACTTAGGAGAGACTGCTTCGCTAGCAGATGTTGCTGTGACTGTCATGCTGTGACACCCTAATGGTGTCTTTACATGTATAATCATGTAAATGAAGGCTGGAGCATAACGGATGGATATAAAGGAGCTAAACTGATTTCTTCACTTTCATATTCAACTTTTCCAAGTTGATGATGCTTTGAGGAAAGGCAATGTGTTAGGAAAGTAATGTGCAAGTGGCAGACATGAAATGCATCTAAATAAAAAGCTTTTTAGTACTTCTGTTTGCAAAACACTGACTTGAGATATGAAGTCTAATAGGATTTTATGTCTTTGTACCAAAGAGATTGCAATGTCAATAGCTGCTTGCTGTATAGGTAGCTCACTGAAGCTAATGGCTGGATTTATCCACTTCTCTCAGGCTCAGTGAGCAGCAATAGTGTCCCCTTGTTCAGAGATACCAGCAGCAGTAGAAGCTGTATTCTACTGCAAGGAATGGCCTGGGATGCCGAACCTCATGAAGTCTGAGTCAATACAGTAAGATGTGTTTTCCTGAGAATGCCTGAAGGCATCTCTGTTAAAACTGTCTGTACAAGGAGCTACAGAGAAGGAAGGTCATTTATACTCAAGGTGATCTATAGTGGTTCCACAGTGTCTGCCTGGAAAGGGGAACTATATTCTGCTGAATATGAAGAATTAAATTTAGCACTGGTATTAGATGACAGAGACCGTATCAATCACATGAAGAAGGTAACTGGAACCTGTCATCTCCCAGATCCATTACACGTGATATTGATATTATGATATTCACAAGTAAATTATCATTGCTGTGTTGATGGAAGTCTATGAGCAGTCAACCTAACTGATAATCTACAGTTTCAGGGCATAAATATATGCTTGGAATAAAAACTGGCACCGAAACGGTGAAATACTGAAATTACCCTGAGCACCAGTGGCACTGTTTTGTTCACAGTTTGCTCACAGTGAGCAGTGGAGAAAATGAGGGCTGGCCATATATTAGCAGAATGTGAAGTTCTGACCAGCTGCACCTCCATTTGCAGGGCTGACTCCTGAATAAGGAAGATTGGGAAAATCAGTAGTTAGTAGGGCCAGAGACATGGGTAAAAGAAATGGGGGAAGGCATTGGAGAAATATCTATGTATGGGTAGTACAGGTGTGCAAACATGTACTTCTGTTGGTACCACACATTCAAGGTGCACCATATGCTTTCCCTAGGTCCCTAGATAAGTATGCTCGCACAGCTTTAAGCATGTGAATACGTGGCTAGGGGTTCATGTGTAAGTCATAGAGGGGATCAAAGACTGCAGCTCTTGTAGCATCCTGCTGCTAGTGTGCATGTCAGATGTGTGAAGAGTCACTGAAATGAGGACTTCCCCATTAAGAAGTTGTGGATGCCTCTGTGCAACAAACTGGCTTGACCTTACCCTTGCTGTTTCCCAGCCAGCCTCAATGTGGGTTTTGAAACTCCAGGGATCAGCTGCTGCCTGCTCTGTATATTTAGAATAGATTTCCTTGCCTATTTCTGTGTTCATCTTATGTTCCCATAAAGCAACAGCACCTGCCCCTTCTGAAACAATAGAAGTATGCTATGGAAGGAAATGTGTTGTAAAAGAAACTCAGCAATGCTTCCCCATAACAGCAGCACTGACGGGTGTTGCTGTAATTAAGAAAATGGCATAGTCTGTTGTACAACAATAATCTCCTGCTGCTTCATAAGTGTTGAAGAATTTATTTTCTAAGCTGGAGACATTGATCCTGTGGCAGTGTTCTGTTGCCATAACTTTGTTTACATCATAAAGGAAAAGTGATAGATGTAATCATTTAATTTATGGCACTAAGAAGTGCCAATTGCTCATTCTACCAGTATTGATCCTAAGGCATTCCAACTGGCTCACACATCAGACCTCTTAAATTTTCAGATAATTGGAGACCCAAGTAAAAGTATAGTTTGGTCAGCATGATGTTTCCCAAATCCAATTGTCTCATTGGTTGCACTTTTTAATAAAATGATACTGCTAACATGTTAAGTAGTCATTATTAAGTTAGTTTTTGAGACAGCACTTGGTGTAATAAACCAACTTTATAACAACAGCAAAAAATAGTGAGACAGTGAGACGTTTGAGTACAGTTCTTCCCAAAGTTTTTATTTATTTATTTATTTATTTATTTATTTCTGATGGGATGTGTCTGGATGCTCTTTAGGTGCAAATATGCCTATTTTCAGAAATAGGATTTTGTGTGCTTGATTTATTTCCATTTTAGTTTACATAGACATATTTATAATCAAGGGTTTTTCTGAGGGTATATGAATATCCATGACCTATCAAGAAGGAAAAATAGTTAACATTAAAAGAATATGCAATCTCACAATAAGCAAGAGTTATAAAACATGAAAAAGAAAGTGTAAACCTTTTTAAGGATTTCAAAGGAGTAGCATTTAATATTTGTAAATTCAAATTAGTAGGATCTAAAATTAGTGAAAACACTATTCAGATAAAGTTTGTGTTTAAATGCAGCTGTGTGGGAGCATTAACCTTCACAAAGTTTTAAATATATTTGAAAAGAAAACCCACCAAAACCTAATTATACACCATTTTACTTCCCACCAGCTTCACTGAAGAATGAAGAAATTGCCCTCTTTAGGTCCTTTTCTAGTTTATTCCATTAAAAATAGATCTTTCTTCTGCACAACAGGAAACACTGAAAGCCTGGTTTAAATTTTCAGGAAACTCCCTTTATTTTTGATCCTTTGAAATTGTAATGTTAATACATTTTCAATTAAATATGAACAACTCTCTGTGCATCTCAGCATGAAATACAAAGGGATTTTGGGACCCTTCCAATTACTAAGGCTTGAAGATTTTTCTTAATTATTTAACTTCTGCAGTATTTCTTTTTATTTAAAATAAAAGTTGTGCTGTGGGGCTCCCTCTAAAACAGAAATCAATATGACAGTATTCTTTTTACCCTTTCAAGTAATTTATCATTTGAAGTCTGGATGGAAATTTGTCTGGTCTTTTTCCTCTATTGTGCTTTTGCTAACTTTTAGTATCTACTCTGCTGTCCAAGACAAAAGCATTTTCAATTCCTGAAGAAAGGACAAAGACTTAATCAAAACAATATTAAAATATAAGCTCAGTTATTTTATCTTCTGTAAATAAATACATTCATTTGATTACCACAAAATGACTTTGATATCTCCCCAGCCAATTTGGGCCATCAGGATCTAGCCCTGACACTGCACTACAAAGTGTTGATGAGTGAGAAAAAGGTATTTTACATGCTACAGTGTCTAAATATGACTTTTGGTGACGACAGTTCAGAGAACCTCAGATTGACAGCCGTTGCCTATATGTTCTCTAACTGTGAATAGCAGAGCACAGGGAGAGCAACTAACACTTAAATTTAGGTGACAGCATCAGTAACAAATCATTATATTTGATTGATACCATTTAACAGGTATTGCTTTCTATCAGTTGCATGGAAGAAACAATGAACTAATAACACCCAATATGGACTTTTCACTTCATGCTCTTAAAATGCTGTTTCATTAAGTAGCTATCACCTGCACGGCTGGGTGAAGCTGGGCGTTCAGGGTGCTGCTTCCACCTAACTGTGACTGCCTGGGTTGTGGCAGGTGTCGCAGCACAGCCAGCTGTGGATGGATTGTGTGTATTTCTGACTCCTATTTTTTAAATTGTTTTCCTAGAAATGGGATTATTTTTTTTCTCTCTCCTCATTTTGTTCCCTCATCTTAACAAACATATTCTGTTGTGTTACAGATGATGTGTTACAGAGATGATCAGATTTCAGTTTTGGTGACAAGTACGTCCATGTCTCTGAAAATGGTATCAGTTACTGCAACCTCAAAGCGAGACAGTATACAAATAGTTTTGTTGGCCCATAACATAATGCCTGAGAGGTTTTATTTGTGTTTTTCTCATGTGTTCATTTTAAAAAAAAAAAAAGGAAGTTGTGAAGAATAACATACAGGAATAGAGAGGTGATATCTGCTGTTACTACACTTTCTTTTATATAGCATTATGTCCAAGGTGGTCCTGGAACTGTATCACATTATTGACCACTGCATAACTGAGAATATAGGTTAATTGTTTCCAGACTTGCATTTCTAATTTCTTACTTCGAAGCTGTGTATATGGCCAATAGGTTTGGTTTTCAGTCAGAAAACCTCACTTCTTGTACTGAAATCAGTATTCAACATCTTTAGGTGCTCTGTAGTGGATTTATCTTTCTGGCCTTAGACAGCTAGGAGTGAAAAGCATGATGGTAGCATTGGAGCTTTGACATTCAGACTGCCATTGACATTTGTTGTTTTAGGGAGTCTCGATGTGGAAGTCAAAGTTTGTCATGTTTAGTAGTAAATCACTGTATATATCCCATTCTCTACTGGGGCATGGAGAATATGATGGGTTTTGTAAAGACATTATTGTTGATATTTTAGTATAGCCATAGTTTTATTTATTATTATTATTTTTTTCATACAGGGCTGGCAAACAAATCACTGTGGAATTTGGAGTTTTGTTTCCTGTTTTAGCAGCATGTTTCACATTGGCTTATTAACTTTTGTGGTTGGATATTCTGTCCTGCCCAGGTCTGTATACTATTCCGATTATCAAACATTTGAGGTTTTTGCCACATATAACAGCTTGTTGAGTGAGCTATATGGTCACAGTAACATTTATATCATAGCTATTTCCTTACTCTTTTCAACTTCTTTCACAAAGGTGACATTATGCTAAACAGGATTCAGTAAGTTCATTCCTCACTCACACAGGAGTGATACTTAATTTTCTGTTAATTCTTAGCTGGATGGCAATGAGTTGTGCAGATCTGTTCCTGCAATGAGGAGGCGATGGTACCTGTGCATACAGAGTTCATTAACTGTGTTTCATGGGCTTTAAGGAATGCATCTGTTGAAGGAAGAGGGAGCGCAGAGGGATGGCGGTTCCTTGGGGCAATCCACCAAGGGCTGGGAGAATAATATTTCTTAATTAATATTCATAAATGGCTTATGGAACAAGTAACGTGAAGATATGATGCGTTTTGTTGAACAGTTAGCTTTATGCTCAGCCCAGCAACAGCTTGTTTTTCTAAAAGTTTACAACATTTTAATTTAAAATTTTAATTTTTTTTTATTTTCTTTGCCAGCGAGGCAGTAATTTTTGAAGTTAAACTTCAAATAAGAAGTTCTGAAGGTATTTTGGAGACAAAAACAGACAAAAGTAAATGTTGAATAAAAATGTCCTGTGAAGACTGGGATCTTTAATCAAGCATTCTACCTTAAAAGGTGCATTTTAAAGATTGGCTACTGTACTTTTATAGATCACGTGTGCTGAATATCCTTGAGTTACTCTTGAGAGCTTTCATTGATGACAGTTTGGTTTAATTTAGCTACCACTACAAAGAGATTAGGTTGTCAAGAAGATATCATTGGAGGTTTAGGGATTGCTGAAATCCTTCTGAAATGAAAAGTAATATAAACTGTAACTTTCTTTGATAGTTCTTTCATGAAGAAACTGGATGAAAATCAACCACAAGGGAACTTTTTTTTTTTTTTTTTTTTTTTTTTTCTGGACAAAAGAGAGAAAAAAAGTCTTCTAATGTTTAGCAGTTAATAAAAACTGAAAAAAAAAATGGGGAAAAAATGTAGCTGCAGTTACTAACTTAACTCCTTAAAGCCAAAAGCTAGGATTATAATATATATCTCTCTATATAACGTATATATATATAGGCACATTATATATATATATTATGGAATAGTCTATCCAATCTTCTGTAACTGTAGTTACAGTAGTTGAAGGTATCTTTCTATCTAAATATTATTTTTGCTTATTTCTTTGTGCTCCTTGCAAATGCCACTGGTTTGATTCTTCCTTTAGATGTAACATGAATTTAGAAAGTATGAACAATGTGGAACTGGTAGCATGAGAAATGGTGCCAGAAATTAGAGTTCATGTGCCAAGTCCACTTACTGCGTGACTCTGCAGAAAGCTATCAACATCCTCTGTAGCTAATGTTGGTGATTTTAATAGGACATTTGATGAGTAGAAGCAGCCAAGACAGACACACATAACGCTTTTAATTTATTAAACAACATAGGCAAGGAACCCAACACTGGAATACTCTGCATAATTGTCTTCTCTAGGTCTCCAGTTAACAAACATGGTTGATTCATTTGGTTGATCTGTATGTGAAACTGTTTGGGCAAGCTTTAATATGTGCAGTCACTTCACTTTGTTTGAGCACTCTGTTGTTGATGGGAATATGGCAGGAAAACCCGTGAAACTTCTTGTAATTTTTAGACAGAGATTGTCAACCTTATATAGTTTTGTTCTATGTAGCTATGTGGTCATTATTGAAAGCAAACAAGAAAACAAAACAAAAATTAAAAGGTCAATGTCACATTTTTAAGCTAAAAGATTTTAAAGATTTTTGTTGTTGTTGTTAGCTCTAGGTATAATAATAAGCAAATGATAGGATGAGTATGGCTAAATCTTCCTTAGTTTTGTTTTTGCTGCTTACATTTGTCAGAAAAAATCTGACTCACTTTCCCAGTGCTAAAGTAAGCACAATCTCTGATTTCCTGTAAGGAGACTGGGATTCAAAGTCATGCATTGTACTTTGTTTGAGAGTAACTAGTTGTCCGCTTCCTATTCCATTTCATTTTTCCAGTTTAGATGATGTTTTCTTGTGCTGTATCTGAATTCTGAGTAGTTACAGTTTTCCAGTATACAAACTGTAATAAGGCACAGTTGTAATTAATTTGACCTTGCAGGATGGCCTTGTGCTGTGCTCACTCTTCTAAAGTCACAAGTATGAAAACTGAGCTCTTTGTCCACATAAATGGAATCGTTTTTTGAATGCAATTGTAGGAAGATATTGGCTAGTTGGAGGGTTACTGAAACTATGAACCTGCAATTTCTGACAATTTTTTATAATCTCTAGTGGTTTTATCTGTCTTGAGCAGCATTTTAAAAGCCGTTTCATAGAAAATTGTTTACACCACTTTGTATTTTTTTTTTCCTGAATAGCTGTGAATCTTTAGCTGTATGTGCTGTTAGCCATCTTGTGCAGTGAGCTGCATTATCTTGTAAACATTTAGTTTTATCCTGTGAATTTCAGCAGATTGGTACCAAACAACTATAATTCAGTTGGCATAGTTTCAAGCAAACTGAATCATAAATGGCTACAGAGGGTTTTCATTTTATGTCAGAATGTGTGGCATTTGTCTACATAATCCTCAGTAACCTTGTCTCCCCCTGCCATCGCGCTTTCTGCTCCTTCATTTTGGATGGAGGTCATACTCTGAGAAGCAGGAATGCCAAATAGAGTCTTCCCCTTAATCATTCATGGCAGTATGAAAATGCCAATATATTAGCCATTGATAGAGGGGAAGCTGGTTGTGTCCTTGAGTTTGACAGTGCTCTTCCTGTGATTAATTCTGAGATTATCTTGTTTTGGTACTTTTCAGAAACTAGCGTAGATCAGGGGCTTACTTATGGCATGCAGGTTAAGAACAGCTGGATGCTGGAACACAGGTTTGTACATAATATTCCTCCAGGTGAGGAACTGCACTTCATACTTGTTTGCAGATCAAAGAAAGCATCAGAATGCAGCTTTGTTTAAAAGTAGCAGTAGGCAGCACTGAATTTGAAAAAGTAAACTTGACCCATCAGAGAGCTACATTTGCAGCTTTCTAGATGACTGCTATTTATTGTAAAACTGAGCAGTCTGTAAGTTTCCTAATCTTTAAAATGTCATGGTGTAGACTATGTTACTAGCACAACATTTGATCTTGATCTGCTCATTCTGAGCAGCAATATTTTAAGTCTTTGCTGGCTGCTGTCGATATTAAAATGTATGGAGGACTGGAGGAAACATTGTAGAATTCAGTGATTGGTGTGGTATCTGTCTCTGATTAAAACCCCTGAACAGCACAGGAGATGCTTGAGAAATTCCTTATTGTAACTGGAACATAAAATGAGCCTTCTTCCTACATAAGGCAAATCCCAAATCTCTTTGGAACTGTAATTGACTCAGAATGTGATTAATGTAACTTAATTGTCTTGACTGTACATACATCAGGCACATCACCACCATCTGAGTCCAGGGTGCATTGAATCGCTGTCTAATTTCCAAAGGCACTTCAAAGGATGTCATCCTCTTTGTCTAGACACTGACACCTTTTAAGATGAGGAATACCATGTTCAGCAGGAAGACTGAAGTGTGCGTTGCACCTTGTTTATACCAAAGATCTGATTGCTGCCTACAATACATTAGGTACATCAGAGTGGCATTTTCATTCATCGGTGCCTATCTGAACTGTCACTTGCAGACAAATTGAAGAGACTGACAAAACCTTCTTCCTTTTTAACCTGAAATGAAAAAATATATTAAAAATATTGTCCATTAATGGACAGCAGCATATGGCAATAAATTGTAAAGCTGCTCTCTGATACAATCTTAAAGAATAAAGCAGAAGTATACTTATTTCACTTAGAAATTCTTTGTGTAAGCTCAGCCATAAAGTTTCAGACTGAAAGTCATTTTTGTACAGCTAGTGAGTTAGCTTCCTGGTCCCTACTCTTTCAGGTCATTAAGTAGGTGGTGATGTGTTTTAGTTCATTTGTTTTTTTAATATGTTTGTGCAATAAGAAGGTAATAATTTCATTCCTTTATCAGTTTGCCCCTGAAAAGGAGTATAAATACATTGAACCATGAGCTACAGAATGGTACAGGGATTCAAATTGGTGACAAAAGCAGCATATCAATCGGAACATATACACATGTATACATTTAAAAGGACGTTTGAAATTTGTCAGAAAACATTAAAGACATGAAATTCATGGTTGCAAGTGAGGTGTGCCATATGTCCTCCAGCACTTAGACACAAAGATCACATTAACAGAGTAATTAAAGTGCACCCTGTTGTGGCTAGGTGCTGGAGGACATATGGTGTATCAGGACTAACCATGAATTTTGAAGTTTGTATTGTTTTTGGTCATAACCTTGTTTTTTGTAGTTTCTGTGCATTGGTATATGTTTCAGTTGTGTTGGATATTTTGCTTTCAGTACAGAGTTCTTTTTGAAGTAGTCAGCCTGAAAAAATCATGTTATTTATGAATCTTCTATTTTAATCTAAAGTGACTTAAAATATTAGTGTCACAAAACAATGACTTTTGGTAATGGGGTATCATGTGTTTGTGGCTATCCTCCATTTCACACTTATACTTCTCTATTGCCAGTGCAAAATACAACATGTGGCATGGAGACACTTGGAAAGTGTTGATTGTTGCAGGCAGATTCTGCAGATTCCACCTGCACTTGAAAATAGAAAATTCATTTTTTTGCCTCTTCCTCTTCTTTTGTCACTAATAGCATGTATTATGCAGTCAAAATTCAGCTGAGAATTTTGCTGATGATGTGTAAAGCAAAATGAGATCTACTTTGCACAATTTCAGGTGAAAGATATCCAGCTGGAACATTACAAAAACATTGATTTATCTGTAAACATGTGTTATTCAGGGACCCAGACAGAGTTGTTTAAGGCACTGTATTTACATAGTTGAATTTCTAAACATAGCCATCCTCTGTAAATGCAAGTCTGTTGGAGATTGAAAATCTGCGTATAAATAAGCCTATTGTTTTTGAGCAAACAGAACAACTCTGAAAGTTTTATTCCAAGACATCAAAGTCAAATAGCTGTCTCAGCATGAACTGTTAGTTGAAACCAGGCATTTGACATGTTTCTTCACCTGGATGGAGCTAATCAAGGTAAAATGTGAGGCTGGCCTAGGGGAGAAACCGCAATGAGGGGCTGAGTACCTCAGTAGATTCAGGCCTACCAAGATTCACGTGTGTGGGCACTGGTTGCACCTGAGATGCCTGAAACTTCTGGATACCTGTAGTCACTAATCCAGCTCAATGCCTAAAATTCCACTGGCAAAGACCCCTAACACCCATGTTTTTGATGTGTGTGTGTTGCGCAGCGAGCAAACAAATTCTTGTCAGGAGTTAATTTGGCAAACGTCCTCAATCCTCTTCCTATGGTCAAACCCTAGTAAACCTATAGTACCTATAACCCTAGTAAACATATAGTAAACCTATAGTAAAACCCTATATTTTCTCCCTCTTATTCCCTAATATCTCAGAAATTAATGCCTAATTCCAGAACTTTGAGCTATCTGATAGGTTTTGGTGTCATCGAGGTTAGGTAGTCCATAAATCTCAGTGAACTGGAGAGTTGCTCAGCACTCTGGTGGGCTTCAGATACCTAAATGGACTAGATTCAGGCTTTATGGATCAATTCCTTCTTGTTCCACTTGTACAGAGTTCTTAGTGCTCATTGCAGCAGGGAGTGGGGAGTGAGAGCAACTAACCCAAAAAGATATCTTACATCTTGAGCAGTGGAAGATTTGAATTGTGATCTACTCAGGCAAAGAAAGAAACAATGTGTTTTGCACTCCCCAGTAGTGTTCTGTCCTACGCTCCATTGTGTAGAGGGGGAAACTTCATTCTTGAGTATAGTTTCATTTCAACCTTGGCTTTTAGAGATGGTGTTAAGTGCCCAGTTCCAGAACACGCCTAACCACTACTGCATTAATTGTCAAGAAACAAAAGAAGATAGAGAACCTGTCTTTCCTAGATGAGAAACCAATTTTCTCTGTGCAGTGTACCTCTTTGTTTGGTACTACTGTCAGCCTCACACTGTGTATCCTGAAGGGACCTGAACTAGCAAAAGTTTTCAAACCTATATTGCCATTCATACAGTTACATTTCTGTTTTTTCTTTTGTTTGAATGGGTGTTAAGCCCACCATCACAAGTAGAAAAATGTTTAGATTAGGTGTGAGATATTTTTTGTAGAAATAAAACACTTGTCTGGGCCTAGAACAATTATAGTCTGTAATATCTGGATAATGCACCGTAGCCAATTGTAACCTTTAATTAGGTTTGCCTTTGGAACACTGCCAAATGAGAAGCTGAATTCAGACAAGTGTCCAGATCTCCTTTTTGGCATCTTCTTTAATATCTGTGGGAGCTTATTTTGAGCTTGTTATGCTGTTAGCGCTATATGCACCATTACTGTTAGTAGCTGTTGTACAGAAAGGGCTTCAGTTCTGAAGGGTTGTTTTACAAACTGACTTTGCTGGAATAAAAATTTCCTCCGTGGATTTTTTTTTTTTTTTTTTTCCCAAGGCTAATAAAAAGAAATGTGCAAGTTAGCAAAAAGATAAAAGAATGTTATAGTCACTTAGCCCACCAGATCAGGGGAGACTTTTCTTTATGATGTTTCATTCTTGGATTTTCATATAGAAAAATTAAAAAGAAAACTTTTGTTTTGCATTTGAGAACAAACAGAGCACATCTTAGAGCACAATTATCTGGGAACCTCTACGTTAAAAGCTTTAAAACTGGAAGAGACAGGGTTTTCTAATCCTGGAGTTTATTTATTTATTTATTTAGAACAAATATTTCTACAAGCTTTCACTGTCTTAAAATTTCCTATGTTCAGGATGGACTTTCCAGAAAGAAAATCCATATCCCAGAAACTGGTTCCTAATGAAGATATGGAAGGTATTCAGGTATTTTGTTGAGCCAGAACCTTGTACTAGGGCCTGTTCTACTATGTGCAAGAGCACCCATTGCCAACTTCTTGGCTGCCTGGAAATTGTCTCTTGTGGTGGTTTCCTGGAGAAGGTTATGTTTAAATAAGTATTTATTAGATGGGGGTATGACTTAAGTTTCTCTGCTTTCCAGTTACTGAGCAAGGAGCTTCTATTGTATGTTTGTAGATTTTTTTATTCTCCATTTCTTGTGAAAAAAAATCAAAACATTTCAGCTTATCTGTAGGTGTAATGACAAGGGCAGCATTTCACAAGTCAAAGGAACATTTTCATGACTTTTCATAGAAAAGACCTCATGTGATATTTGTATATGTCAAACTATATGCATTTTGTCCTTTAGTGATTCATACCTGTTTTCTTCAGTAGTGCATTTATTTATGTATTTATTTTTTTTTTCTGCTACCTATTGTTGTATTGCAGTGAGCATTTTGGGGGGACTGGAATACATTTTCCTTCATAACCGATGCTTTGATCCAGGAACTGACTGGGATGTAATCTCTGTTTTGTAGCTCCAATCCTAAACTGTAATCCTAAACTGTACTTGAACATAAACTCTGTGGCATCAGGTGTTAAATCTTATTCTCTTGCACTTTGTTTTTAGTTCCACATCCCTCAATTCTCAAAATTCTCGAGCCTGTACTGAGTTTTGGAAAGATTTTTTTTTTTTTTTTTTTTTTTTTATAGAAATTGAGTTGTAAAATGTTGTATTCTAAAGCAAACTAGTAGTGATTCACTTGCTAAATTAATTGTGTAGTTAACAGTCTAAACACACAAAAATAGAAAAACTGGTATAGATAACTTCAGGGAATATGGTATGTAAAAAACATCTCCCTGTTGAATGCACAAGGCAATGGTCAAGGTTATGCTAGTCGCATATTTTGCTGATCCCAGGGTCTGGCCAGCCAGAAATAAAGCATGAGGATATATCTTCAGGATGTCCCTTTGGCTTAACAAAGAAATGTGCTGATACTCCACAGTGTTTCTTTGGGATTTAATCAAGGACATAAAATCTGAAAAACAAATAATGTTTTGTTTAGGGATGTTTATTTCTGAAACTACATTTTTGCCCACTTTTTTCCCCTTCTACTTTCCTCTTTGTTGAAAATGGTTGTAGGGGTAAATTGAAAATTTTACGGGCAAAATAATCAGGCTGAAATGACAACAAAGTTATCCTTAGTCTGGCTATGGGGGCTAAAAACGAGTTTGGCAAATTTCAGCACTGCTTGATTCTGATGCTGATTTTGCTGTTTGCCTAACCTCCACTTAAGGAAATAGAAAAGACTTTACATTTAGTAATGAGATGTGATTGAAACAACTAACACTATTAGATTATTATAAGTGGAAGATTTAAAATAGAAATGCACAAAAAAATGGAAATAAAAAAAAAATGAAAACTTCGATTTAATTTCTTTCTATGTAGTTATTCAGTTGTACTATTCAACCTATGTATGTCTGAAGATTCAGACCTTTAACATACAAGTTCATTTCTTTCAATGCTGTTCTGTTTAAATCAGTGCCTAACATCACTTTTAAGTCCTTTGTATTCTTTGGGGTATTTGTGGAGGCTGTTTGTGTTGGAACCACCTACATGAAAGAAGTAAAAGTGGTGCACTGTGACCAAGACCACATCACATGATACACAAACATGCCGCATGGGCTGATGTTATGGTAGTGGCGTGTAGGGCATTAGGACTGATACTAACATTTTCTCACATTTTTCCCACTCTTACATGCCCAGCTCACATTAAGCCTGCATTTGTGTAACTCCATCATCTATTTTGGGTATCTCATCTCAGCAAATTAAGCTCAGACTCAATATGTTATCAATAGGACTCTGTTAATTGCTGATGTTCAGTAAAGGGGTTTGGAATATTGGCTTCTTGAAGGCGTAGGCAGTGTTTAAGAATGCAATGACTGGATCCAGGAAGTGTTCAACTAATTTCAACCTAGCATTGAATATCTCTCCCATCCAAGTCAGAGTTTATAGAGCTCTAAATATTAACTTCTCACTTGTGTTTAGGAGGCAAGTCAGATACTGTAAATGAGCAATGGCAAAATATTGGAATAACAGCGATATACTAGGATTTTTTAAAAACATCTATTTATAGCATGCTTTCTACTCTAAAGATTGGGGGAAATTAAGCTGGGATTTTTTTTTTTTTATTTTATTTTTTTCTGTTCCTTGATGAGTGTTAGTGAAACATATTTGCTAACACAGTCAGACATAGAATATATTTCCATGTTTATAGTACCTTATGGTAGGTACTCCTGGTACAGTACCTTATGGCATTTTATTTAATGTTTGTGAGGTTTTCTGATTGCTTCCCAGATAATTTATTTTTATTGGCAGCTAGCTTAGCACACTCATATGGAAATGAAGCTGAACCAGGATAACTTTATATATCTACAGAATTTCCAAACTGTTTAAAAATGCTAATACATTGTTCGGTTGCTCGTTGCTGCTAACAAATATGATTTTAATCAGTCTAAATATTATTCTAATCGGTTGGAAAATACTCATTGAGAAAAAAATACATATTATGTAATTAAAATAATAAGATACAATATAATTATTTTTTTTTAGCTGAAAATTTTAAGAATCTAATGTTCCTGGAGTCATTTTCAGTCCATCTGCACAGGTTCAAAATAGCATGTTTCTATTTAAACCGTGAAGGATGGACTCAGCACAAGTTATGAATGTTCTTTCTTCTTTTCATTAATAAAATATTTCTCAGGTATCTTTCTCCATTTTCTTTAGATGCATCAGTTCATTTGGGTGTTCACTCCTATAGCTCCTCTTTGTTTGCTGCCAAGTATAATTGCAAGTCCCAGAGCCATTGGCAGCTCTGGCTTTACAGAACCTTATTTAAATCACAGTTAAAATCGAATCTGAAGCAACACTGCTGTTTTGTTTTTACAGTGTAGTATCATGTGATGATAAAAAGACAGATGACTTATTAAATAACTAAAGTTTATAAGGGCCTTTCCAGCATACAAAATACACCACAGTTGTCCCTGTTTTAACATAGAAAATACTTGCAGCATTTCATGTAGGATTATTAAGACAGAAATTCCTTCAACTGAAAATATACTATAAAAGTGTAACGCGTTATACAGCATTTTCTTCAGCAGATGTTTCGCTGTTTTGTCACTGATTTTAATTAAGAATCATGTGCCTACCATTGTATTTTATATTGTCTAGTCACGTACAGGGTCACTTTTTAAACTCCTTCCCCTCTGAGGAGCAGATGGTTTGAAAAGCAAGACTTAGTGTGACAAAATCCAGCCTCTTGCTCCTCCATTGTTCAGAGCCTTGCTCTTGTTCCACGCGGCATTCTATCTAATGCTTTGCCCAGCCCACTTTTAATTTGCTCAAATGGAGTATTTTCTGTTGCATTTCTTGGGAAACAGTGTGAGAAACCATATCAAACTAGCTTAGCTCTATACTGAAACATTTATCTTTCTTTCTGTCTTTCTGTCTTTCCTTCCGTCTGTCTGTCTGTCTGTCTGTCTTTCTGTCTTTCTGTCTTTTAATACAAATCAAAATGTTGTTTTTGTAGTTCGTACTTTTACTCATTATATTCCAAGTTAGTGCTAAGATTCATAGAGAGTCTCAAGAGAGTTGGAAGAGGGTAAACCTAGATGAACAGACAGGAAAGGCAAGAAGGAGGTAACCACAACAAGTAATACCCAAATTAATAAACTGGTGTTCTTAGAGACAATGGGTTAAATGTTGGAGCGCAAGAGACATCTTATATGTTTTGCTCATTCCAAATACACTTTAAATGCCAAAATAATCTCTTCTTCTATCCTTACAAATTGATTCCAATTTGCTAGTCAAAGACTGTAATGAAATGACTCAAACCATAATCTTATTTCACCAAGCAGTTTGCTACAGCGTTTTTTATTAATTACATTCAGACTGCAAGAACTGTCAGAATGTTAAAATTCCTAAGGATAGTTTGCCAACATCTATCACTGGATTAGAACCAGCTCTGCAAAACCTTCAGCAAAATAGATAATATTCCATCATAAAATCAATAGAACTAAGCAATGTCAGCATAGTGCTGACAGTTCCAGCTAAAACAATTTATAATTTTTAAAGAAGATATATCTTAAATAGAAGATAAGCAGCTTATTTATTTATTTATTTATTTAATTTATTTATTTTTTCCTCTTGGTCCATCCTGAAAAATACAGCCACTGAACAGAAACCAAATGTAAACATTTTACTACTGCTTTGTGCTTGTTAGCCCTGCTTGACCTCTCTTTATTTATCCAAATCTTCCCTATCACAGTTTTCTGAGTTGAACAGATACTTTATCTTTTGCGATCTGTACAGTATGCTATACTGATCACCTTACTAATTGCAATTGCTGTACACAAAAAGGTGTCCAAAATGCTATTTTATCTTCTCCTTCCACGGAATAACTGCTTCTAGGAAGAATGAACCATACCAGGGAAATAAAATGATATCGGTGCTCATAAGAATACAGAAAGCGCTGCTCTTCTAGATGCTAAGAATATTGTGCACTGCTGTGGTCATCTGGTATCACATCTCGCAGAACACAGATTTTAGAGTAATATTCATAAATGCTTCAGTGACCCCAAAATGTCAATCTGGACGTATCTCTAAGAAAGGCTTCCAGTCTTGATTTACAGATGCCAGGTAATAGACAGTCAGTTACTCCCTCTTCAGATTTTTCTCAGTGGTCAGTCTTCAAGTTTTCAACCTTCACGTTTGAAAATAGCCACCTTGTTCTTAGTTTGAATGACTTTAGCTTCAGCTTTCAGTCTTGGGCCTTTGCTAGACTTTTTTTTTTTTTTTTTTTTTTTTTTTTTTTCCCTCGTCCTCTGCTTGTTGAAGTACTATAGTCAGGAGTATTGCCTTCTTGTAAATGTAGCATCGTTTTGGGTAAACTAACCAGGTTAGGTTTTTGCAGGTGGGTCTAACAGCAGCTGCTGCAGGTCACCTAGAGCTACTGCAGTGACCTACCTGTGTCACTAGACAAATTAGCTTGGGTACTGCTGGTAATATGACCACTGAGGCAGTCAGTGTGAGCTCCTATACACAGCCATAAAGCTGGAGAGGATGAGCATGACCATGCTGTCTGCCAGTGTGCAGTTACAGCCAATTTGTGGTTATCTACGTACTTGCCAGTATCAGCTATGATGTTACTGTAGACATGGCAGTGAGGGGCAGACAAGATGCAGTATTTACCTCTTTTCTGAACTTTTAATTTTTTTATCAAATTTTCTTTTGAAAGGTGGCTAACAAAACTTTGTTCTGCCTGATGGTGAAGACCTGAACTCATTGTGTGTATGTAACCTACATTATTTCTTGCCGTTCCTTGTTTGTCCATTGAAAGATCCTATTACCCTAGTTCTTTCATCCTGTTCAGTGTCTCCTTATTCTAGAATAAAATAATTGCTGTGTGGTTTGCTGTTATTTCTTAGTTCCAAGATCTTGCATTTTATATCAGAAAGCATCGCTGTGTACTGCAGAACGGGTATTTACCAAATGCAGAGACACGTAATCGAGCTAACTGAACACAACTGGGCAAACCTTATATTAAAATATGTAATGATGATTTCTCCACATCATTATTTTCAAACTTTGGTGTCTTCTGAAGATGTTACCAGGCAAATTGCCATGTTTCCTAGTTTATTGGTAAAGCTGCCAACTAAGAGTAAAATTCCATGAAGCTCAGACTAGAAATATTTTGCAGAATTATTCTGCATGTAAAGAAACTTTTTTTGGCTCCATCAGTGTAGTCAATTTAATTAAAGTAAATGGACATTCATGACATTTGTATAGTTCTGTTTTCATTCTACATTTTATGTGAGAGAAAGCTAAACACTGCAAAAGCTGAAGAGCAGTGCACTGACGGAGTGCATGTCTTTCCCATGAAGGCACAGACATGCTGAGCTAGCTGCAGGACTGAAAGCAGTGCTGCTGCTTTGATGTTGTGCTGTCCCTCATCAGCCTTCCTGAGAAGTGGGGTTTATTCTGTTCGAGGTCCTTTGCGAAGGCACTTACACTGTTTCCAGGACATGTTAGAATTTCTGTAGCCTTGTTACTTCAGGGATCTCTTAGCTGGTGTTACTTTGTTTTGAGTAGGTGTCCTGTAATCTTATGAAACTGTAGAGTCATTTATTTGAAGTGACATGTCCTCTGCAAATCATGCTGCTTGCTAGTGATTATCATACTGTTTTCTTCCTTCCTGCTTTTTGCCTGTCACCTATATGTTTATCTGTGGATTGCACATAACAACATCAGTTGTTTGAATCTTTCTGCACTTCAACTCTTCATAATATATTTATTGATATCATTATGTGTACCCACGGGACCTGTTCCTGTTCAGTATTAGTGACTGGATACAAAGTTGGATGAAACTGGGCTGTCTTAATGCATCAGCTCTTACACAAACATATATCTGCCTACTCAATGTCTTATTTTCTGTAGTTCCTGCCGTTGGGTATTTGGCCCAGCTGGAAAAGTAAATATTTGCAAATCTGTCATACCTTGAAGTTTCATCCAGGTTCTAGAGAGAAGTGTGATGGGTGAGTCAGTCCATGAGAAATCCATGCTCTTGTTTGGATTTTGACTGTAACTGTGTGTAGCTGTTGAAATAATTTTCTTCTGCAACTTGAAGGCTTATTTTTCAGAGCGTCTTTGAGCAAACAGTTGGGAGCAATGATTTGCCAAACTATAATTAAAAGGAAATAGACTCATTCTGGGAAGTGTAAACAATGTGCTAAAGATAATAAAAATAGGGTCCTTAAACTGATCAATCTTGAACCCAGAACAGGACTTGAGTTTGCAAAGAATTTAATTGCTGGGGTGAGACTCAGCATCTCACAGGACTTAGGCATTTAGTGTCCTGCAGGAGCATGTGCAGGTTTTATGGGTTTGCCAACAAATTCATGGAATTTTTGTCCTCAGCTGTATCAGCTCCCTGTTGCTCATTGACATACTGTGCCAGCAAATTCATGGCATTTTTTTTTTTTTTTTTTGGTCTTCAGCTGTGTATTAATCAACTCCCTATTGCTTGTTAACATACCTCCTTTTTCCTATCTGTGATAACAATTTATTCTTTATGAATAAAATTTGAAAGTAAAATCTTGTCCTATCCAAAACTAATGTCAAAACTTCATTGCTCTTAAAAGCAAAGCAATAACTGAAGCCCATGACTGATAATGCTGTGGTTTCCTGTAACAATGTCCTCAGAAGCTGTTATCTTTAATCTGAGAACAGTGGGCCATATTTCCATACTGAACTCTCATCTCATGTTTTCCACTTGTCTTCTCTGATCTCAAATTCTTTGTTAAGAGCTTACAATAATATCCTTGTATTTTCATTCACCCAAGAAACCCATAAAATACCAGAAGTGGTAGCAGCGGCATCTGTCTTGGCATAAACATAGAGATACTGTTCAAGCATGCAGGGATGGGGTTAGGAAAGTCATGACCCATCTGAAGCTGAATCTGGGGAGGAAAATAAAAAGCAACAAGAAACTATAGGTTTTTTGCTACAGCTAAAACTCTAGGTATTCTCCCTAGTCTTTTTGCTACAGCTAAAACTCACAGTTTTACTGTGAGTTTTAGCTCACTGAGAGAATATGGACTCACTGCCAATGAGGTGGGAGATCTAGTGAAAAAGACATAGAAAGGCTGAGGGACTCAATGCTACCTTCTTCATAGCCATTATGGTAAGACCAGCTTTCAGAAATCACAAGTCCCTAGTATTGGAGGGACAGTCTGGAGCAAGGCATACTTACCTCTGTGGTGAAGGACCCCATTAGGTTACATCTAAACAAACTGGACATGCAGAGGTCCAAGTGCTGCCATTCAGAGGGACATCAACAGGTGGTAGAAATGGGCTGACAGGAATCTCCTGAAGTTCAGCTAAGGGACATAAAAAGTCATGCTCCTGGGAGATGCCATGCAGTACAGGCTGGGGAATGGCTTGGAAAGCAGCTCTGTGGAGAGGGATGTACTGGAGGAATAACATTGGACATGAGCCAGCAGTGTGTCTTTGTGGCAAAGAAGACCAAGAATACCATAGGTTGCATTAGGAGAAGCATTATCAGAAGGGTGAGGGAGGTGATCCCCCTATACTCAGCACTGCTGATACACACCTGGGCTGCTGTGTCCTGTTCTGGACTCTCCAGTACAAAGAATACATTTGCAGTGGTTGGCCACTAAGAGGATTAAAGTCATGAAGTATCTGTAACACAAGGAGAGGCTGATAGACTTGGGACTTGACAGAATGGAGAAGAGAAGGCTCGGGGGGATCTTATCAAGGTCTATAGACACCTGATATAGGAGACTAAAGAAGGCAGGCAGGTTCTTCTCGGTGCACAGTGAAAGGATAAGAGGTAATAGACACAAACTGAAATTCAGGAGATTCTATTTAAATGTAGCAAAAATTTTTTTTGATGGTGAGGGTGGTAAAGCAGTTTGCCCAAAGGGGTTGTGGGGTCTCCATCCTGGGAGACACAGCCTACGGGAGGTGAACCTGCTCTGAACAGGCAGTTGGACCACACGATCCCCAGAGATTCTGTCCAACCTCAACCAAAAAATGAATGAGAAGCAGAAGATTTTCTTGGTTAGACTAACAGCTTGCTGTTTAACTTAAAATATGTACAGTCATTTTTCTCTGAATCACTTTTATAATTATTTTGATATATTTTGTCATGTATTATCATTTTGAAATATTGGCTCATTCAGAGACAATTTTTTGTTGTTTAAAAAAATGTGTCTTTTTGTTATATTTCAGGGATGTGTAATGAAAACATAAAAGAAGATTTTGCCTATGTAGTTTCTAAACATCTTTTGTACAAATTTCTTTGCACTGTGAAAGAATTTTAATTCTCTTATAAAGAAATATTTATCAATAAGTTATTTTTTCTTAGTAAACCTGTCGGACAGGTATAAATTGTTCCTCTCATAATTTATCTCCATGTTTAATTTTTGATTTTATTTTATACCTTTGCTTAGAATGAATGCTGGGCTCACCAGGATTTTTTGATTCAAATGCACTAATGCTGGAAATACTAAAAATAAAAAACATTTTCCTAGGCATGTTTTTGGCATATATATAGGGCTTTATAATAGGATGGAAGTTACTGCAGTTAATTTTCAAGGCTGTACGCTTTTGATGGGCAATGGAACTTCTGTTGTCAGTTGCTGGAAGTACGCAGGTGTGGTTTCCCATCAGGTGTCTCTGCAGGCAGAACCAGTCTGGGAGGGTCTTTCAGCCTTTCCCCTTCCTAGGGGTTTGTTTCCTCTCTTCTCTGTTTCTGCACCTGGTTATGAGATCCAGGTTATAAGCTGACAACTGAGGTGATTTAAGAGGAATTTTGAAGTTTTTTTATTTTTATTTTTTACTGCTGGATCACTTTACTGGTTAGAGTCCAGTCCTGCCAACAGACAGAGGAAAGATATAATTGTGACACCTTATTTTAACTTCACTGCTTGATAGTTTGAATCAAGGGTTACGCTTTTATATTAACATTATTTTATTTTTATTTTTTCCCAGTAAACTATACAACTCTATTTGTGAGAGACTGCGTGTAGATCTCTTGGTAATCTAATCAATAGGAAAAAAAAAAGTTTCCACTTATTCATTTTTATTTATGTGTGGAAATCAATCAGCCAAGCTCAAATTTGCATTTATTAGGTATATTGAATAGAAGTGACTATGCAAAGAGCATAGCAGTGGTCAAGCTCCATCAAAGTGAGGAGGTTTAACACCTAGTGTAATGGCACCTTTTTTTTTCAGTGAAAGGATCTTTTTACCATTTATTTTGACGTTCTTGTTTCTGTCTGTCAGTTGGTAGTAAAACTAGTCGAATTTCATTCTCCAACACATTTCTTTTTCACTTCAGTCAAAATCAAGTGTGTTTTTTTTTGTTTGTTTTTTTTTTTGTTTTGTTTTTTTTATAAATCAGAAAATACGTGGGTTAAATGTTCTCAGTTGCTGAATGGGAAATATAAAATGAAAGCTACACTATCCTTGGTATCCACTGAAAATAACACTTTGTGCTGCATACCACACTTTGTTAGAAGACACCACTAGTCTTTCTTTTGCCATTTCTGTTTAGAATTTCTGTGATTTTTTTTTTTAAATTTTTTATCATAATTTTTATGTTTTGATTTTGTTGCAAATAAGAACAGAAACCTAAATCAATATATTAACCTTTTTGGTTAATGCATATGTTATTATGGAGTTATTACTGACTTTACAATTGGAACAATGTCAAAACAGGAAATCTGATCCATGGCTTTCCCCACCTACTCCCCTTGTACAGCCCTCTGTCTCCTGAAGAAGAAATGCCATTCAGGGCATTCATTCTATATTTTACAATTTATTCATGGATTCATAAATTATAAATTTCATGTCTTGGAGACTATCTTTAGTATTTAGGAGATTTGGTTTATAAATCTTCAGGCTTCAATGTGTGCAACACTGGGTGGTGGTGGTGGTCGTGATATATGTGTTTGACAAGATTGGTGACAACTGTGTTTACAAGTCATAATCATATAGGAATCAGATTTTTCAGTATATATATATATATATATTTTACTTACAACGTAATGCTTGCTTGCCTTGGTGTGGAGCACTGTGGTACCATGTGTCTGTGTTACCTTATACAGTGCCATGAAAGAGATCCTTGGATCCTTGGAGTTGTGTACGTAGCAGGAGGCCTTGTTTGCTGCCTTGGATTGTGTTGTATTATGTTTTGTTAGAGGAATGAGTTGCTTTCTGTGGTCTTGGTGTGAAGATGATATTTCTGAAATTATTACCCTGTGTTGGTTACCTTATTTCAGGCCTTCAGAAATGTGAGAATAAAAATTTTACATCTATATATGCATATCATACCCTGGACAACTGCTTTCTTCTCCAGAATTCACACAACCATGAGGTCCACAATGTCTGTTTCTAGAAAAACAGACATTGAAAATACATAGAAAAACATGGATAAAAAAAAGTTGAACGACAGCATCTACCAGCATTATTGGTTATTGTTATTGGCAGCTGCAAGTCTTCTAGGGTTGTGAAGGTGACCTAGGTGGGACTGTGGAAATTTTTGGAGCATATTATACTATCTGTATTCTTTTTCCGGATCACTGTCTAAGCCATTCCCAGTACCTACAGAGTGCCTGTATTTGCATACTAATTAGTCTGAATCAAAAATTCATCACATTCACATTGATGTGATTGGTTGAAGATCTGATTAACCTTTAAGTAGCTCAGTCACCAAACAGATTCTTGTCTAGCTGGTAGGATAATATCCCTGCTGCATATATTTCTCCTTCTTATAACACAGAATTATTCCAAAGGCCCAGTCTGAGCCTTCTTTGACTTTAGTTTTGCACAGTGTAAAAATCTAACGTAGAGCAAAACTACCAGAAAAGAAACAGTAAGTCATACTACTAAACAAAAGGAAGACTTCTTTGCTTTTGAGGGAAATGATGAGACTATGAAAATGATGAAGGTTTCTTCGTGTCTTATTCTATTACTATGGTTCGCTAACATTGATCTTTAAAGGTAACGGTTATGTTATAATAGAAAGAAAGCCACAGAGAAATAAAAACAAATTTGGATGTGGTGTGGGAGGAGAGCAAGTCACTTCCACTAAGCTTATTGATGCCTGTTGAAGGGACAGCCACTGTACTGCAGATGGACCTTTTGGTAAAATCCATGGCCACTCCCATAACCTATTCAAAAGCTTCAAATTGGCAAAATACTCAGAGTAGAGGAATGAGCATAAGGTCTCATGCGCATTCCTGAACAGACAAATATGAGTTCTGTAAGCTTGACAAAACCCAAGCAACAATGCACAATTTGTTAAATAAAATCATTAAAAATGTTGTAGTAGTATATTGGCAACATGCACTTATCAAGAAAATGTACCTAAAACAATAAACTGCTTTCAATAAATGAGTCTTTAATATCTCTAAGCATTAGAATGTTTAATTTCAATTTTAGTGTTGTGATGGGGAAAGTAAATTAACTTGTGAAATTAATCATTTTATTTTTAATGAAAAAATATAAATACAGAAGCAATTCTCTATCTATTATATGACTTGAGGGGATGATGACATATTAAAAATACTATTCCACTGGAATTTCTGTTACTATTTGAGATAATTTAATTTGTGTCATTTGCATATGAAAATATGCAGTGAACTAGCAGCAAAATAACCTTTACACAATTCTATAATAGCATAAAATAGAATGCATTACACTTTCAATTATTGAGCATAAAAATGCTCCGTCTAATTTTGCAAAGAAAATACTTTATATAGTTCAAAAAACCTGAAGTTAAACTTCTCTATACAAACTTGTATCAGATCTTTGCAATTTGTCTTGCTTTGTTATCAGTCAGACATCTGAATTAGTTAAAGGTATTTTTAGGTATTTTATTCTGTAGCTTTTTCTTTTTAATTAGCTTTCTGAAGCAGAGATGCATTCTGTGCTTTGTATGCTTTCCAGTAAGGTCATCTTCACAATAGCTCATATAATCTACTAGAGATGGACACGATAGAGTGGCTTATACTTGTGTGTTACATTCCTGTTATATGTTGTCATGCTCCTATGAAATAGACATTTTCTCCAACAACCATTTTTCACTGCCGTATGAGTATCTTGCTAATAGATCAACCATCAGCATTCTTAATTAATGTTTGCTTTGTTACTATCGAGGACTCTCACTGATAGCTGATTAGTGCCTTTAGCTACAAAAAGGGTGGGCTCTGTTTCTTTTTCATCATTATTTTATCTCAACTACTGGTACATCTATCATGATAAATGGATTCAGAGTGTAAGAATTTCCTAGACCCCTAAATAACAGTTAAGAGTTGTTCTAAAGCTCCTCCCAAATTCATCCCTACTTAAATGTGCTATATTATTATATTATGTATTTTTTATTGTTTGTTTGTTTTTTAATGTGGTTCAGTCTGCCCTTTCATCTCCGATAGGTTAAAGAAACAATCCCAGGTCACACACCAGTATTCTAGCCAAAGGGACATTTTTCTTATTTATTTTAAAAATATTCATGAAAAGAGTATTTCTGCATTCTGATAGCCAGATTCTTTACTCATTCTAAAATTATATATCTTATTTTCTCTATCTTCTGGCCTGATAACTGAACCCAGATCTACCTCATTGATTCAGATCACACACTGGCTAGATCTTGCCCCCTCCTCTTGAGAAAGTTACTGCACTTTTTTGCTCCCATCAGCAGTCTCTTATGCAGTCCTTCCCCATCATGTTTATTAAAAACAGCCTCTTTCCAAAATGTTGGCACTCTCCTCCTGTGTTTACAGAAAATTTCGCCAAGCATTTGGCCTACATTTTAATTGGCTTCTGGAAGGTTTTTTTCTTTTTCGTTTTCATTTTCTTTTTCATTTTCCTTTTTGTTTTCTTTTTTTTTTTTTTCTTTTTCCTTTTCATCCTTTTTTTTATTATTTTTATTTTTATTTTACATATATATACATATATATATATATATATTTGAGGTATTATGGAAGCATCTCTCCCTTAGTGACGGCAGTGAAATTGTGGTGAAAGCCAAGAAGAAACAGTGTGAGATGAGGAATTGCTTCCTGCTCCTCTAGTTCTTTGCACGTGACTATCTCAGGATGTGTAGCCCAAAGCAGCAGAGGAAAACTTCCTCATGATTTAACCCTGCTGTCCTTTGACAATGAGGGTTGGCACACAGCACAAATCTATGCTGAGCCCATGGGGTGCAATTCAGTGGCCATCAGTGACTTCCTGAAATTGCAGCTAGTTCCCATGGGATGCCAGAAGCTCTCCCATGATCATTGGGCTCCCCTCTCTCTCTTACAGTAATGTTTTTTATTCTGTGAAAAAAACACCTCCTCCTAAATAATACTCTCCCTTCCTTATCAGTTCTCTTTTTCCCTTTACATGTATTATAATCTTGAAATGGCTCCATTCCTCCTTTTGAAACTGTTCTAAGCTCACTTACAATACACTATATGTACATTTCTTCTTCTGACAGTGCCAACTGTTAGGTCTTCTCAAACGGCCACTAGTCCTGATGGCCCGGTAAGATTGCCCAGTGCTTTCTGCATAATTTTATTCATAGTGTTTACTTTTTAGATACTCATATTTTCTTTTTCAATACTTATTTCTTTTGGGAATTAAATCCCAATACATTTACAACTAGTTGTTTTAAGATGTTCTGAGTGTTTTATTCTGAATAAATCCAAACAAAGTTTTTCTTACTTCTAACTCCTCCTTATTTTTTATTTTTTATTTTTTTTTTCTTCTTTGGGATGAAATCTGGTTGGAATAGCTTCAGGCATTCCAAAGCTACATTTTTACATAAGCACCATTATTATCCAACTGCAAATAAAAGTTGCTCAGTTTTAGTAGTGTGCCTTTTAGTGCTTACTGCCTTTATTAACAATTATTTGCTTTGTGTTCTTCTTATTCTGTAAATTCTAGACAGTGAAGAATGAAGGATAACTTCCAAGAAGGAAGCAACATATTTTTTTTTTTTTTAAATAATTATTGTGAAAGACTGAACAGAAACATATGCAGATCAGATATAATTACAAGGAAAGGTACTTATTTCTCCCACTATCAAGATAAAATGTAAGAGGAGATATGCTAGCTCTATTCTGATGTTGATTTTTCACTTCCCATTTTATATTACAGAAGGATTTCATTCTATAGCACAGGCAGTTTACCTCTGCAAAGAGAAATGGATTACAAACCTTCACATTTCTCAGCTTTTGACAAACAAGAAATCAAATCAAAAAATCTATTAAAAGATGAATTAGCTTGATGCTCCTGTACTTTCTCAGAATAGACACACACACGCAACAAAAATGCATTATCTCTATCTAAAATGAAAAAATATGGGTGTTAGTCTTTTAAAAATAAAATTAAAATGCCATTTTCTATACTTTATAGAAGGTACTAGAATTTCAGTATGTGAGTAATGCAGTCTTGTGTACGATTTATACTGTCTACCATTGTAGCTAGGAAAGGAAACTTTCTTTTGTAAAATAAATACTTTTTATAGAAATACAATATCTTTGATAGGTCAGCAAACCTATAGTAATTCTGATTACGCCTCAGGTGTGACGTCTGTCAATTTTGTAGATTAATCAGGAGTGAGATAGAAAACAAATCCAGTTGAAAGGGCCAAGAGGAGACAAACCCCTTTTTCCTTTATCTGGTGTATCTCTAGTGAAACTCCAGCCTGAAGAGTTCAGAGTAAACGTTGGAAGAGTCTGCTGAGAAGAACCAGCAGTGTTGCAGGTGGTCACAAAGTTGTGCCCTCATGAGAAAAATCCCTGGAGCCAACTGCCCGTTGCCTCAGTATCTCCTTGTGATTTTTAGCAAGCTCTAGATGGAAGACTTTTCTTGTACCTTAGGCAGGTGGCCTTTGTAGGGTCCATGCTGTCCTCAAGCCTCCTCCTCTCCAGAGTTTGAAAATCAAATTATTTGTTTTTCTCTCAGTTGTTCCCATCTCCATGTTTATTGCCTTATAGAGCAGTACTGTAATTTCATAGATTTATTGTGTATAAATGTACAAAATTCTGAGTCTGTGTGTGATTGCTAAATCCAGTACCTTAGAGTTCTCTTTTTTTTTATAACAAAGGCTAACCTGTTCTGTCTTCTTCGTGCCTCAGGTATAACATTTCCTTCTCATCTAAGTCTTATGGATTTCTGTAAAATACGTGTTTTGTTTTAATACTTATTGTGACTCTCTTTTGTGCATTGATCTTTATATCTTTCTGTGTATAGTTTGGAATTATTGTGACTAGCAGATTTCCTGAGGACAAAAACTGAAATCCAGTGTTATGTACCAGAATCATAGTCCTGGCCTCCAGAGTGTAAGTAGACACAAATATTTTATCTGAACTGCAACAGGGCCCAGAGATCTCACTGTAAGAGTAAGTTAACTTTTTTTGAGATCCAAGGCAGTCAGATGCGGGAAAGCGGGCCCTTTTTTCATAGGTGCACAGAGTAGCAGCAGATAGATTCTTAAGAGAGAATGTCAGCAGTCCAACACTTTCTGTAATCCTCATTTCCTTCAAGAATGGCATTAGGCAGAACTATTCAACAAAACTGTCAATAGTTCTGGAATAATTTCCATCTGTGGCCCTTCTTTAGTGGCCAGATGCAGATAACCAGAGCCGCGTGGTTGTGAATACTATGAATACTGAATATCCTCTGTGTTTTTAGTGACAGTGGAGCTGTTTGAGAAGAGATGACAAAACATAACTGGCGTATACTAAAAGGCTTGCATCAGACAGATACTTTCAATGTCACATATCTGGCATTTACTGGAATACCTATTCTAATGGGTGTCACTCACCATCTAGCACACGTGTCACTGTGTGACTCTATGCCAGTTCTGTTCCAAAAAACGTTGACTACTGCTCTATTCTGGGCATTGGTAGGAAAGAGAACATTTTAATGTTTCTGAAAAGGGATGTGTAATTGTTTTTTTTGCTGTGGGATGGTATTTTCTTCTGCAGAAATTCCAGGCAAGTTAAATCCTTCAGACTACTGATGGCATGCTGAAACCATTGCTTTTTTGTCCACATACAGATTATATAGGGACTTTATGCCCCCTGAGGAATGTGGTACAAAGATATCTTTTGTCTTCTCAGGAACATTGGTGTAAAGAGCAGGCCGAGTGAATGTATCCCATTGGGTCAGTTCAGCACACAACTCAGATTCATAGATCAGAAATTGCACATGGGTGTCCTTCCTTAGACATAATACAATATTGCTTGCATTCTCTGTAGCATTGAGAGTGTGCTACACATAGGTACAGGCAAGTACAGATCAGAGTATAAAAGTTGTTTCTTAGTCCAGTGGGGGTCCTGTGTTTATTCTTTGAGGCTCTTGAGGAGAGTTATCAGATCAGTAGGTCCAGCCCTGCCCTCCTCGTGGCTGGTGATGCTGCCTTTCTGTAGCCTCAGTCTTTCAAGCAGAATAAATGAATCTCGCCATCTGTATTTACACCACTTCTCTCACCACTTCCCAGAAAGCTCTTATATTGCTTATATATGCAATACTTTAATTATATGGAAATTCAGCAGTCACAACTTTAATGAACAACTTTTCTTGTATTCAAATGAATAAGATGCTGATGGCTGTTTCTTTGTACTCAGCAAATGGTACTCATATGAAAGCCATAGTAAATCAACAGCATAAGCTGATTTAATCACTAATTTGTTGCAATGGTTTTTCCCATACCTATCATAACACTGTGTATTTAATTATCATTTACCCTACTGCAGGTATGGTTATATCTCTAAGTAGGAAAACTGTTTTTGATTTTTTTTTTTTTTTTGGGGGGGGGGTGTGGGGGTGCTCTTTTTCTTTTCTTTTTCCTTTGCAGCTGGTAAAACTAGCAGCAACTAGCATGTGTCTAGTGATTAAGACTTTTTCTCTTTGTAATTGTCAGATTGATTGGGACAATTGAATGATAATGAAAAACAGCTTGTTCCCTCATTTCCAGAGGTGACACTTTCTGCATAATACTGCAAAATATAACAAAAGGGTTTTCTTGGACGCTGCTTAAAGTTAATTGACAGCATCTGTTGTTTGGAACAACGGAGAGAAATAGCATTCCCTTGGCTCTTGGGCACGTTACTCAGGATTAGGCACTGTCACGCCAGCTGATATCTGAATACACTGTATCTATCCACAGGGTCTTAGCTGGGCTTGCTCTTATGTCAGGGTGTCCCTTTATAGATATCTGAGTTGAAAAAATATAGAGAGGTGAATAAATTAATGATAGATGTCCTGAAAAATATATGGTCCTCATAAAAAAAAAATAAAAATAAAAAAGGGGAAAAACAACAACAAAAGGATAAGCCAGATTACAATAAACAATGGAATTTGAATTTAATTTAATAGTTATGAACTGTCTTTTTAAAAGCATCTTTATTTCAAAAGTCTAACCACAGACTTTCAGTGGCATTTTATAACTGCTTGGGGTCTAAATATCTATAACATCAGTAATCACTGTGGGCACAGTGCTTATTTGCCCAGGCAGATAAAATTCTAAATAGATTCGAAAGCATGTGAAAGAGTTTTTTTTTAAAATTCTGCATTTCTCACAAGAAAAAAAAAAAAAAAAAAAAAAAAGATATGCAGGCTTAATTTTGCTCTTAGACTGGCTGTACGTCTTCTGAGAGCCTGAATATCATTAAATATGTACATCCTTATATCTTTTGGCAAACTTTTACTTCCATTGTTGCTCTTTAGTCAGATGTGCATTTTTCTTTATGAGTTTTAATATTTCTCTTTAAGAACATTGATCAGTGTCCAAAGTCACTTAAGACCAGTGGAAAAATCAATAGGGAGCGCTGATTGGCTGGCGTGGAGGCTGCTGCTGCAGCTGATCACCAAGAAAGCAGTGATTTGATTTGATTTTGCATTTTCAAGTCATTCCCTTTCTCTGTACTCTCTGTCAGTAAACTTTGAAATTGCTGATTTGAAAATAAATGAACACATGTTACTGTTTGAATCTGTTTCTTTTACTGCTTCTGGTACTTAACACAAAATGGCCTACACAAATATTAGCTTTATTATTACTTAGATGGCTGCAGGTGTGTGGCGAACTCCAAGCTGAACTCAAGGTCAGATAATTTATGATGTAAACTCTTGAAGTCGAGATTTGTGTTTACATGGAGGGTTCATCAATCATCATATGTTAATAAGCCAGTTTTGTCATCTAATTCTGGCAAGTAATTTGAAATTTTGCTGTTTTACTCCTATGTTGAACTCAGTGCTGTAGACAGTCTGATATTGAACTGATTGTAATCAGGACCGAGAAAATATTTCCTATTCTATGCTGTAACAAACAATATGTCCTAACGTAAGATATGCTTTATAGTGTAAAATATAACAAATTGCCTTTTTTATTATTCTGATCTCTTTAGATATTGGTACAATTACTGAATTGAAATAGAACTTGCTTTTTCTGTTCGTTTTAGGTTAGATGTTGCACTGTATTTTATGTGTTTGTGTGGGTACATAATGCTTTGGAGACGAAAGGACTAGAAATGTTAAATGTTATAATAAAATACAGGCTTGCCATGTCCTGTGTTAAATCAATTGATTTTAAATTATGTCTATGCCTTTAAAATATGTCTCTTTGTATGTATTTACGTATGCTCACATGTGGCTATTACTGCATGGTGTATATAATAATCTTTAATTCTTATTTCATATTTATCATTAGGAGTATCTATATCAAAACAGAGCACTGTGTTCTGTTTTGGAATTAAACAAAGCTACACAGGCAAGGATCATGTTCTTTTTAATATCAACTGAATTTTAACACTTGTTGTAATATAAATGATGCAATATTCACTTTCCTGTACTCACACCTCAGCAACAGATCCAAATGGTGTTTTAAAGAGGAACTGTAAAGATTTTAAATATTCATATAACGTTAATGTTGTTGCTACAATATCGAGAATCGTAGATTTAGAATTATATAATTTGAAGATGCTTAATGTAATTGAAAATATCTTAATGCTATAAATACTGATATGAAAGTCCAGGAAATACATTCCTCCCATAATACTTTCTCTTCCCTTTTGGACTGGTTAGGGCTGATCTCAGCAGTGTCAGTAATTATTATTCTGATGACTTGCCCCTGAAAGGCATTCGCTTGTACCTGTGGGGACAGAGAATCCATTTGCCTGGCGCCGGGGAGTCGGAGGCACAGACTGGCGCCACTGAAGAGAACGGAAAGATGATTAATATGTCTTATAGATTCACTGCCTCTTCACTTGTCCTAGACCTGCCAGTAATTCCACTCCCCTGTGGTTCCACCTTGATCACAGATAATGGAGGCAGATTGAAAGTTTGAAGACACAAGCCTTTCTCTCCTCCTGAACTGACATTACTCACCCGGGCTAAATGAGCTGTACAACCACCGGCACCTGCCTATGGGAAGATGGGAAGGCATCTCAGTGCACTTAGCAGTAATGTTGCAATAAAGCAGCAACTGTACTCTAATTAACCAGGTTTCTTTGCTTTCCTTTTTTTTATATTTCTTCTTCTTCTTTCTTCTTTTTTTTTTTTTTTTTTAACTGCACAGCAGGCTGCCATTAGCAAAGCTATGATATTGCAATGGAAACAGGAACATGTGTTCCTTCACCTTTGCAATTTATTATCTCATACCTTTTCCTTTTTACTTTTTTTTACAGAAATGTATAATAGAAGGTTATTTTGTACCAGTAAGGTAGCTGTAGCATTCTAAGAAGCCAGACTATGAATTTCAATGAAAACGTAACTGTGTAAAGAAAATCTGAAAAAAATATTCTTACATAGGTATGTCTTTTTAAAGATAAACCCCTTTTATTTATTCATTTTTTTGAAGCTTCCTGGAATTTTTAGGCCAAATGTCAAAGTGTAATAATCTCATGAGACCATCTTTGCCAAACAACTTCTAACAGAAGTGTGTATTTGTGTTCTGGCAAGAAAATGAGGTTTGTTTTAGAAAATACAGCAATAGTAGGAACTGAGATAGTTACCTTTTTTGGTGGTGCTATATTTTTTAGATGATGTGACAACATCGAGTACAATTACATATACATGTTTATATGCCCGTTTTGCATCTTACTTTTAGATAAATGCCTTATTCTGAATCAGAATGTTAGAGAGAAAATGGCTTTTTTTTCTTTCCAAAATCAGACTGAACAGGACATACAAAAAGGTTTTGCAGTGGGAAAAGCCATTGTCTTTTATATTATCCAGAGAGATTAATCATAACAAGAACCTCTGAAAATAAGCTTTTTTTTTGTATGTGCGTGTGTCCACAAAGAACTTTGCTCCTTAGTTTTCTATGTCTTAGGGACTAAACATTTTAAAGCAGATGCCTGGTTTATTTTAAAAGTCTTTGATTTCTTGGGAGGAAGCCTGACAATCCTTAATGGGCATAGTAATTTTTATATACCTGTGGCTTGTTTTTATTCTGTAGGTCTGTAAAAACAAATTTGTATTGTCTGAGTACTGCATAACTGTTTAAATCAAGTTAAACAATATGGCGTATGTAATTGTACTTCTAATATAGATGCTCTAAGAATCTGTACATAGTAAAATGTATTCCAGTTAAAATAAGAGACCCATATTTTCTAAATACTGCAGAAGACCTGAAGGCCAAGCTAGAGAGCTAAATTTCAGAACTGGGCAGAAAGCCTGCTTTCATATAAGAAAAGTGATACCGGTTTGAAGTGTCTAGGGTATTATTATGAGGAAGGAAGAGAAGAATAAATAGAGCAGTCCAATATATTTTCAAATGCAGTACAGCCAGGAGTATAAATTTTAAAAGTCAGGTGTTTTTTTAGCAAAATAACTACTAGATGCTGTATAAAATAGGAAGTGTTTACATGCTACAAGGTCATACAGAACAATTTTGTCAGCAGCAGAGACTATAAAATCTATACATAAAAAAAAGATCTCTTTGTCATTGCTCATCTCATGTAGCCACTGGGGAGATATCAGTTTGGGGCTGACCTTTGAACTTCCAATTCGTGGTCAAGCTAGCTGGCTTCTAGAAAAGATTAGCTAATGCAGCACTAGGGGCAACCATATTAACAAGGAGAGAGAATTGGGGTTATTGTGATAAAAAACACAGTCCATTCATATGGAAATTCTGAGCTCAGAATTTGTAAAGGTCACCAAGGTGGTTATGGGTAAAGGTCAATTTATCATAACAAATAATGGGGAAAAGTTATACTGTTTTTTCAAGGGAAAAATACCAATATTAATTTAAAAGAAAAAAGGTAAAAGAAAAAAAAATGAGAAAAAATCATGACATATTAGTATTTCATTATCTGTCTATGCCCCGTTAAGAACTTCATAGCTGTGCTCACTGTCAGATAGAAGACAACTTCCACTGGTCTCCCTGGATCAAGGACTGGATTCTGAGGATCCGCTTAATAGTTTTCAGTAAATTATAGGACCTGATAAAAAAAAAAAAAAAAAAAAAAAAAAGGCTGCTATCTTTTTAAAAATAAAAACATAGAAAACACCTTAAATTACTTTCAAAATGTTGTAAAACAACATATGAGTAGCATATGAGTACTGTTTAATATCTTCATCAATGACATAGTGGGATTGAGTGCATCCTCAGCAAATTTGCAGGTAACACCAAGCTGAGTGGTGTGGTTGATAGGATACAAGGAAATGATGCCACCCAAAGGAACCTGGACAGGCTTGAGAGGTGGGCCCATGTGAACCTAATGAGGTTCAAGTCTAAATGCAGGGTGCTACACCTGAGCAGGGGCAATCCTGGACATGAATACAGACTAGGAGAGCAACTCATTGAGAGCAGCCCTGAGGAGAAGGATTTGGGGGGTTCTGATGGATGAAAAGCTCGACATGAGTCAGCAGTGCGCACTTGCAACTAAGACAAGTTAATCAAGAGCTAAGACAGGAGGCAGGTCTTCTAAAGTCAATTCTCCCATTGCAGCCACTGGAACACTGCCTTTTCAGCAGTATCAGCTGTGTGAAAGGCATGCTCGGAACTGCAGTCATCAATTTGCAGTAGTCAACCTGAAAATACTTGAGAGCTATTAAGAAATAACCTGTACTTCGCTTGTTATGTAGGGCACAGAGCCTTGTGTGAGGATGTTTTCTTTTTGTTGTGGGTGCCATCTGCATGGGGTGGTATGTAGGCTAATTAGCTATTTTAATTGAAGGAAGATCCATGACGCATTATTAGCTATTTCAGTTGCCAAGAAAAGCAAGGACACTTCTCAATTTTTGAGCAATGGAGAAGTGTGATTTTTCTATTTAACCAGACCTACAAATTATTGGGAAAAAAAAAGAATAAAATAACATACATTAAAAATATTGTCCATTTCGTCCATTTTTTTAAACTTTTTTTTTCTAATAATAAAATATTATTTTGATGTTCTTAATTGGTTCTTTATTGCTAAGCCAAAAGGATAACTACAATCATGTATGTGAGTGAAAGTGCTGAGCAAGAGATAGTATAAGGCATAAAGTATGTGGGAGGGTAGACTTCATGACTGCACATTACTTAAAAATCACTTACCAGTGGTCAACAAAGTCTGCAGAATGGAACAATATGCTATTCCCCACATCAGTAAATATACTTTATTTCTTATGGAGTTGTGGGGAACAGACTTCCCTTTCCTCATTGCATCTGACTATAGCACACATGCAAGAAAGACAAAGGCAAAGTACTTTCTTGGAACCAACATAAATATTCACTGTATAGTTTGGTACTTTATTATTGATACATTTGGGGAAAAAAAAAAAAAAAAAAAGGCATAGTATGTGATTTTTTATGCTGGCAACTATAAATGCTTCTAGGCATAGTGCTGATTGCCATGAGCAGTCCCTGGTTTACTGTGGCAAGCCATTATTTTAGATCAGTGCTACTAATGACAGCAAGCATTACACGTGGTGGGAAATGTTTCAGATTTTTTTTTTTTTATTTTTTTTAATAATGCTGGATAACGGAAGACTAGATACTAAGTTTAGAAGTATAATTTTGTACACAGTGCCACCTGGAGAATTTGGGAATAAGGTTTTGAATATGGGATTATTTTTACTCCAAGTATTTTCTCATATTAATTTAATCTTTTCAGGACTATTAATGAGCTTGCTCTAAATCTACTGTGTTTTGGTACTGTTACCATTTCATGTATTAAATTTATGTCTGTATGTCTGATCTAGAAGATGGGTATTTGCAAGGGCTTTTGTGAGCATCCTGCCTGGTTGTAGTTCTTGAAATCAAAGTATAGAAGTTGTCAAAGTCCTTACTGAGCTGCTGTCTGGCTTTACAGGCATTTGTGGTCTATAAGATCCTATGTTTTGACATCTGAATTTCCTGTTTACTTAAAGATCCATGTCTGTATTTGTCCATAGGTACTTCAGTCATAGTCAGTAGCCAATTCCTAAGCAATGTGTCCTGACAAGATATATAAATTGGGTAGTCTTCAGCCAACTGTTGTGCCTGATCTGATGAGTGTGATCAGAGTACAGCTAACATGCTAAACTTTTTAGAAAACAAGTTTTAATATGGTTATTGGAGAGAGAACCTTACCAAGGTCTCCATGTGCTCCTGCAATTTCCACTGGGCTGCTGAGACCTTTTTTCCTCAACAAATCACTTAATCGCTTCGTGAAGAATGGAACCATGCATGTAGGGAAGGAGGCCATTTCCATCACAGTCCAGCTGACAGCAGACTGGCTAGTCCATCCCCTGAAGGGAGACCACTTGGGCACAAGAGAGAATTAGTACAGGTCTCTTTCATGGTGGATGAGCATCTCAATTATTGACATGACTACTGACATGATGCATAACAAGTGATACTGTCATTGTTTCCAAGGTCTGCATGTAGGAAGAAATGAATAGTTTCCAAGTTTCTTCTTTAAGTTGGAAGTGTCTAATCCCATTCAGCTGTAGAGGGCTGTGATTCATATAAAGCAGAAGAAAATAGCATGTGATATTAAGGTTGACTGTCCTCATGGTGAAAACACTGCCAAGCATAGGAAAAGGCTCTTCAGAGACATTGTACAGTCTCCATCCCTGGAGGTTTTCAATACTTGACGAAGTAAAGCTCTGAGCAACCTGGTATGATCATATAGTTACCCTGATTTGGAACAAGAGGTTAGCTTTGATGGCCTCCTGAAGTCATGTTCCAACCTGAATTATGCTGTGATCTTCTGATCATGAAGAGTGAAGTGTGTGAAATGCCCCTCTCCTTGATATTTTCTGCTGCCGGTTACCATGTGTGCTGACTGTAGTGGATCACATTCAGACATGTCTAACTCTGTGTACTTGATAAGCAGCAAATACACTTTATATAGGTTTGTGAATTTTGTTTTTAGATTTAGCTCTAAACAACCAGCCAATGTAGTAGGAGTCTCTCATACAAAACCACTTTGATCTTACAGCTATACAAAGCACACTGGAAGAAATTCAAAGTAACTGCAAGCATTCCTGCTTCATTACAATTCTGGGCAGATTTATGGAGGCTTTCAAGAAAACTTGTTTCTGCATTGAGCAAACCTAGGGCTAGGTTTTTGGGAAGACTTACTCAGTTTATGGCTTACATCAAGGTCATAAGAAGTGTTTGAACTATGCATATTTTCTGCATAAATCATTATAGTTTTGAACAAATGTTGTTGTTTTGAGAATGTATTTATTTATACTTATACAGGTGTTTTTACAGTATTTATACTTATACAGGCAGTACTGAGATTCACAGGTCAAAATCTCTAATTTTGGAATAATGTCACAGTAAACAAAATCACAATAGACAAATGCAAAGCAACATGAAATATTAATGTTTCTACTGTTTTTCAATCTTTTTTTTTTTTTTTTTCTAATTTAAAGGACAGTTTTCAAAGGTTCTGCAGGAGATTATCTCACACTGCAAACAAGATACTCAAACAGAGGATTTTAATGTTCTTAGCAGTTATCATCTTGATATTCAATTTTGTCCGAAGATCTTATCATTTTTCAAGAGCACTTTACAACTGAGCAAAGTTGGTGAAGCTTTCACAGTAGAGTGTTATCATCAGATGGCCATATTTTTTAACTATAGTTGAAATCAAAGAGATGGCAGGTAACTTGGTGTTTTAAAACTGTGAAACTTAGTCAGTATAATGCACACTTGAAATTGGCAATGACAAGAATGCACTAAAAGCCATTCTCACTCCCTCAGTGGAGCAAGGTAGGGCAATTGCTTTGGTCTCTAGGTTCATTTGGTTCCCAGTACAATAGGATTCCATTGGAATCAGGGAAAGGAAGAGAATGAAAGCTTCATAATAAGCATATGGCAACTAAATAATCTCTTTCTTTGTAAATTTGGATGTCTACTAGAACTGTCAAGAGCTAGTATGACGATTTTTAAATTGCCTTTTCTTTCTAATATTTGCTATCCCTAGGGGCGAAAAAAAAAGTTTTTCTGCACCTACATACAGTTTTTCCAAACCATAGTAAGTCATCTCTTAGAGAGACTAAGTGTCCTGACTAGAGAGTCAGAATTTTCTCCAGCCCTACTACACCTATCTGAATGTCTACTCACAGAGCAACTAGACTGATAAGTATGTTGCTTGGGTGAAAGGGCTGGACAGTTACCCCATAAGTAAGTTCCCTTCACCTTCCAGTGATGACCAATATAATTTCCCTTGAAACAACATTCTGCTAAAATCTGTAGGATCCTTTAATAAAGTGGTTTGTTCTGGTGCATAATACTGTCTCTTGATTTCTGTGATGTGAGGCAAGAAAAAGACCAAAGAGAAAAGTGGGCATGCTAACTTTCCCTCTTCATCATCGAGATTTTTTTTTATTATTATTATTTTTTATTTTTTTTTTAATGGGGGCAAGGTAAAGTCTACTTGCATCAGTAATCTCTGTGTAGTTCTAGAACTCATTTGCTTCTGTCCATGATTTTTTTTTTTTTAAATGCAGAAGGGGAGAAGGGGAACATATGGCCCTAACTCCCTCACTTGTTTGGACAAGAATGGCAAAGCAGAAAATATAAACTGCTTCAAGGCAAAGCCTTTCATAAATTAAGGTTTTTATATTCCTCTTCTCCTCTGACTGGCTTAGCATTTTCTTTCCTGTATGTTGTTTTGGTGTGTTTAGTGGCTACATGTGAGAGCGGTGACATTTATATGAAGTGAATCTATTAAATTCTTTATAATGAATAGCATGTAACTGTAAAACATATACAGTTTTCTCATTTTGCCCTCCTCTGGGAGACTACGACAACATTTTGGCAAGTAGGAGTAAACAGCTTTGTGTTGGCATGCAGTAAATTAAACTGAGTAATTAAAATCAATAGCAAAACACTAGCTAGGCAGAAAGGTCATATAACACAACAGAAAACTGTTGGGTAGCATATTGCAGGAAATCAAAATAAATTTCTGAACTTTTCATTATTCTTTACATGCCTGAAACTAGTCTTAAAAGACTTGTGAGATACAGCAAGGTATTGATAGAAACAAGATCATTCTCTGAGATGAAATAAAAATATTTAAATGCTAATGTATGAGTATTTGCCGTGTACAGGGCTGATAGGCACAGTGGAAAATATAAAAAAGGTCTTTAATTTTATCACTATTATACAAAGTTTTATTTGTTTAGGTTGGCTTAGTGCATGCCTTGGTAACACCTGCCAGAGCTGAAGTCAGGTATGGGTCTCTGTCAGTACAAGTGTCAGTTACAAGATTTTTGTTAAATCCTTCTTGGTCAGCTGGCTGACCAGTGATGTTCTGCTGCTGAGGGAAAAAACAATGCACTGTTGATTTGTGAGGTGTTTCAAGTATTTGTCTTGCAGCTTGAGAGAGGGAAGTGAGAGTCAAAATTTGTAGATCAAAAAGAGTAGTAGTCCCAAAGTGCAGGACCATGGCCTAACAATTTAGGGGAGATGCCAAATTTTAAGGTACACATAAGGTCTTTTCTCTGAATGTGATACTCTACTAACTAGATCACACTTGTGTTTTTAAGGTGCTGTTCTAAATGAGTGTACTTCTCTAAGGGCCATGGCTTCCAAAGTGTAGTCTATTGTAGGTTTTTCCTTTCTTTGCTGAAGAAATATGTTAGCAAAGAAGGTGGTGGAAGGAAAAGAGATCATGATCATTGATTCTGGGGAAACTGGGGATGTCAGATGAGTTGTTTAGGAGTGGTTCCTTGGGAAAGACTGGAAAAGAATCAAAGGTATAGCTAACCTGGTAAAAGTATTCTCAGTCATGAAGTCACCATAGTGGTGGTGTTGCAAATATGGTTATGAAAAGATATAAGAAAGTAGATGTGGCTTAATATATTTTATAAGACAAACTGATCGAGTTGGTAAAAGCAGAAAGCTTTATGATACATGACCACTTCTGACTGGTCTTATTTCCTTTTTCAGACTCAATCTGTTGTTGTAATAGGCAATGTTACTCTACCTTTCTTATGTTTCTTGAATTTGCCAAATCCATTGCCTCTCTCTGAAGCAACTGACAGAAAGATGTCTTGTTGTGTCATCATTCAGTAGGTAGGAAATTTTGCATTTACAAGTCTTTCCTTGGGTCATTGTTTTTGGATTTGCAGCAGTTTTCCTTTGCAATTTGGCAGAGCTTTCCCTTATGGTGCAAACCCTGGGATGCTATGTGGCTACTAACTCTCAGCTGATCAATGGGTTTTATGGGGTGAATGCTGAGTGACAGTACATACATCTGACAAATCAGAGCCTTCAGCCAGCCATGTGCTGCACAGATAGCTGTGAAAAAAAGCACTGAGTTATTGTTGGTGCATGTATTCCTATGTATTCCTGAGGTCATTTAATTTCCATTGTTTGTAATTTCAATTTAAAACAATGTTTTTTTTTTTTTTTTTTTTTTTTTTTTTTTTTTTTTTTT
>NC_048900.1:24472642-24506528 GCF_011077185.1 Oxyura jamaicensis | reverse complement strand
TTTTTTTTTTTTTTTTTTTTTTTTTTTTTTTTTTTTTTTTCCTGCATCCATTTATATTGTCTGTTTTGAATTTAGTCCTGGCAATTTTAAAATAATTACAGAGATAGGCAGTTTTGTACTGGCTGAAAGATAGTTGTGTCTTGTTGTTTAAAAGCCATACAGTATTCTAATAAATGAGTGCTAGCAACTGGTTGAGAACAGCAACTGTGCAAATGGATCTGTCGCTTAAAGTTGTGTTCAGATTTGGTTTGTCTGAGTTATGAAAATGACTTGGCCTTTTACCCCATTCCCTTGAGAATATGTGTCCACATCCTACAATCAGCACAGGCTGAACACAAAACAGGCACTCTCATCTCCTGATGGGAGACTCCAACGATCTGGACAGCAGGAATATTGCAGGTTCACATTAGCTGCATTAACGGTACTGCGTGTGGAACATGTATTATATCCACCATAAATGGTTTAACTAGTCAGGTCCTCATGTTCAATGAATATCAAGCTTAATGTTTCTGAGACAAAGATTCAGAGAGAAAAATGACCATGATCAGATCCAGTTGAAAATGCTTTAAGATATTATGTTTATATTTTTTTCCCCCAGTTCTAATCCAGGTAAATATATATAAAGAGCTTTTTTTTGTTTTTATTTTCATTTTTAGCTGTATGGCACTTATATATATGCTTATGTATATATAAACTGTATGAAAATGATCAGAAATAATTTTTGTCCTTCTCCTGCCATGTGTATTAATGTAGCGTGTGTTTCCTTTCTAAAAGTCAGCAGTTAACTTCTAAGACCTTTCACTATGTTTTCAACTGACCCTGAATTTTTATAGTCATTGATGGAATAGGAAATGACATCTACCTTCCTGTCTGTTGATTAACCCTAATTTATGAATCTTATTTAAATCTGTGGCTCGCATTCAATAGGACTGCATCTGCTTAAAGCTAAGCTAATATACAAGTGTAGGCAAAATGAGATTGATGCAGTCTTCTACAAATATTTCTAACCATTCTTTAGTATGCTGTGCAATAGCTTGATGCAATTTTAATTAAGATCATGTGTGTCTATTTTTCCCTGTTATCACAATAATTAAATATATGTATTTTTAAATCTTACTTCAGTATTACATAGCTAAATTTGCTAAAATACTAACTGTTATAGCTAACACACACATGTATAGGTGTATATAACACCTCAATACCTTGTCACATTAAAGACCAGAGGGACAATGTTTGATACATGGTACAGCCTGAAAAGGCAGTAGATATGAAATTGTGACTCCTGCCAAAAGCTTTTAAATATATAAGGTTACTACAACCTACATTTTCACCATTTATGTGTTTAACTTGATAGCTGTGTAAATTATATGTCAAGCATTCTTACAAATATTTTTTATAAAAATATTGACAAATGTCCTGTCATTCTCCTGGAGATACACAGTATATGGAGCATTTTGTAGACAACTTGCTTATAAAACTTTTTGTATCCCATGTTGTTTTCTCTTACTCACACCTCCCATTTTATTTGTCTAAACATAAATAGCTTCTTGATGCTATCTGGAAGGTTTTTTTAAATGTTTTTGAGATACTTCAACCTTATTCAAAGAATCACAGAATGGTTAGGGTTGGAAAGGACATTAAAGACCATCTAATTACACCCCCATGGCATGATTAGGGACAACTCCAACCAGCCCAGGTTGCTCAAAGCCCCATCCAGCCTGGCCTTAAACACTTACAGGGTTTGGGCAATATAACTGGAAATTAATGTTTGGGTCAAACCTTCAGAAATGTGAAACACACGAGTTCCTGAGGTGTAATAAAATAAACCCCAGAAAACTTTACTTCAAATAAATGCTCTGACAGTCCTGCTGGATTTTCTGTAGGTTAACATTATGTATACAGAGTGGTTTAACATGCTGATAGTAGTAGTAGTGTAAAACCTTAAAAAACAATAACAAACAACAGCAACAACAACTGAAGAGCATTACTGCTACCTAGTAATATTTCATTTGCAAAACAGAAAGACCAAGCTGACAGAATCGATGGTATTTTGTTTTACACAGAGTTTTTACTGAAGACTGGTATGTATCACTCGAATTACATTTTAGATTTGTTAGTGCTTATCAGTGCAGTAAATGCTGAGAAACACAAAAGACTGTCCAAACATCTCAGAATCTTTTCTGTATTTCCTTTTCTTAATTTTAACATTAGAGATTGTAACCTAAAATTCTCTAGGGTTTTGTCTGCCCAGTTTCTCCTCATCTGCCTCACACACAATATTAGGAATGTGTGATTATGGGCCTAGGTTAGCAACAGTCGAAGAATCTGCTTAGATAATCTCATTGATTAGGCCCTGGAAATGCAAACATTTGAACAGTGATTTTAAGAGTAACCACTTTGGAGCCTTACAGTGTGTACCTAGAAATCATTGAAGGCATAGATTTTGCACGTGCATTTATCACTCGGATCTCAAACTCCCTACTATAAATCGCCATGCCTCTTCCCAGAGTATGCTGAAGATTTGTCTTAAAGAATATTTGAGTGGTGAAGAAGGGAGAGGGTCTCCTATTGTTTAAACTGCTTGCATTTCCTGAGAGTACAGAAAAAGATACTTTTGTTGACAAAACATGAAGTTCTGCATTGCACTGGTGATTGTTGACGTGTATATCATGAGTCATGTTGCATTTGCAGTTCATAACCATACTTTCCCAATGTATCAGTCTCTTCACTGACCTCTAAGCAGTATGTACATTCTTCTGCTATGTTTTATAGCAGTGTAAAGAGGAAGGAAAGTGTATAGATCTGTCAATACCTTTAGCAGCAAGAAAATGTGAAGAGTCTTTCAAAATAAAACTAAATAAAATTTTGTGTGATTTATCAAAGCGAATCCTACACTCCCCTTCCAGTCCTCATCAAGTCTAGTTATATTGCAAAAGAGGGTAAGGGAGGTAATGCTCTTGTATTTTGAAAAAACAGCATGGTGAGTGGGACAGTGCTTTAAAATATGCATAAGGCCTGCAGTTGCTCCACTTTGTGACACTGTTCAGTTAGGGAAAAAGGAAAACAACAACAAAAAAAAAAAAAAAAAAAAAAAAAAAACCAGAGATTTTTCCTCAAATGAATATATTTTTTTCAAATGCTATCAAGAAAAATGATGCTGGAACTATTATTGTGAAAAACTGAAGTGGCCTGGTTGATATCACACATCCAGTTTGGAAAAACAAGATTAGTGCAACACATACCATTTTTCATTTTATCTTGTCTTCAACAGCACCAACCACTGCAGCATCTCATTTTTTAACTTGGTGGTTAGGATGAGAAATCCCATGTGTGTACAGTTGCTTCTGGCTGCCTGGTCTCTCCTGGTTTTCCATCTGCTTATGTGTTTCCTTGTGTACCATAAATAAGTGACCGAGAGGGCAAGATACTTAGTCTCTTCTGAGATCAATACTACTCCATGGGTCAGCAATGAGGAATGTTTGAAAAAAAATTAAAAAAAGGGAGGGAACTGTGTTTTATTTACCCTGTAGACTGAGGCCAACAACTTTGACATGGGTTCATCTCCATTACCTAGGGAAGAAAGCCTGATAAATTTATTTCTGAACCAGTGTCTTCTGGCAAAAAGACCACTGTGAATAAGCTTGCAACAAATTAAGTAAAAAGAGAATCTTTTTGTTGTTGTTCTTATTTAAATGAACATTTTAATGTCTAGGTGTCCATCCATATTTTTTCATCCTAGATCTGAACTCAGTAGGGAGAGGAGTTGTGAGTGTCATATGTTGGTCTTTTGGTTTGTGAACCAGAGCACTGTTGCAGACGTGTCCACTTTCATCTTTGAAGAGAGGGGCTTGCTGCATTTGTTGTTCCCTTTTTAGCTAAGAAAACTGAGCCTTTTCATTCCAGGATCCTCTATTTTCCCCTCTGTGTTTAATATGATAGCTCTGAGTGCTGTCTCTGAAAGAAATAAATGAAGGACTCAAAGGATGGGTGTGCAGAGCATAGCACAGGTTTAGCCCTTGAAGTACTGCCGTTGCTAACAGCAGCCCATGTGCTGCTGGTGGTGGGGAAATGTGAGGCCTACAGGCTCTCCTTGTAGAAGGAGAAAAGTGAGCATGCTTGGGGATGGTTACTCTCTAACACCCTCAAGAGTAGGTTGTTTTTATTTTTTATTTAATTTTTTTAAATAGAGGAAGTAGAAGGAATTTGTGTCTGTGCAAGATGGGTAGCCTGGGGAAAAAAAAATAAAAAGTTTGCAATGCTGAATTTAAATTATTTGCCCTCTCATTGTCACATCTTGTACATGTTTTAAAATGATGTGCTTTCATGCAAAGAAATCAGGTGGTTCTACATGATAAATCAGCCTTTATAGCAAACAAGTTTCTGGAGGTACCTATCTTAGACCTGTTATTTTCTGGGAATAAAAATGAGGAACTATCAGAGATTGAGAAGATGGGGCAAATTGATTAATTAAAAAGTAGTAAATCATCATCCCCACATGATTTATGTATAAAAGAAATCTGAAGAAACTTAGGAATGAATTAGCTGAACTGCTAACAAAAATATGCACTCTCATTAAAACCAAGCTCTGTTCAGGAGGGCTGGCAAGTATCTGGGGTTTATCCTATATTTAGACCAGTAAGCATTACATCTGCACATTGCAAATGGTCGAAACAGGAATTTAAAAGGGAATAATAAAACACCTGGAAGATCACAATGTTAGAGACTTTAATGAGAACAGCTTCAGCAAAGAGAAATCACGTCTCATCTTAGAACTTGGTGAATGTGCCTGTAAAAAGAAATACGTAAGGCCATACCAGATCAGACCACAAGTCCCTCTTGTCTACTGCCCTGCCTCTGACAGTGCCCTGTCATAGCCATGTGGGAAAGAGAAGAATAAAAAGGCTCAGATAACCCTTTTCTCCTGGACTTGATTGACAGCAGCAAGAGCCAGCTTTGAATTTAAGGGGATCACTGCAGACATGCTGACATCATCTCTTTCCCAGGGACAACAGTACTGCCCTTCCTGGTGTTTAGAGGGAGATTTTTCCCCTCACAAACAGGAATTAGATGGCATAATAAACACTGTATTCATAAAAAAGAGGAGTTGAGTCTGACAAGGTAGATGCACAAAATAAAAATACCACTTCATGAAGTATAACTGTAACTATAGTCTTTTCATCTAGTAAGGCAATTGCTGGTCCACCAGCTCATTTTCAACTACCATGATTCACAATTCAAGATTACATGGTATTGCCAGGTAGCCAAGCTAAATGGGATGTGCTAACCTGATGTGATGCATGTATTTTAGCTGCTCTTCGCTTCTCCAGCCATACATTTCCCTGCTAGCTATACATAGTGCTTCTGCTAGCTACAGCTTCTGGTGCTCTGCAGTCTGTGGCTCTTGCCCACTGTTCCAGTTAGCTCCCACCCTTCTGATGCTGGGCTTTCTTTTCTTTGAGCCTTTGGAGGAGTAAGGATGGTGCTGAGAACCAGGCAAAGGCTCTTAGTCCATGGGAGATGCTTAAGCAGCCTCTGATACCCATACATCTTGCAAATTACTTCAAATAAAGCATCCCTCCCCCCTCCCCCCCAGTGTAATCTTTGTATTTTGGTGCTTTTCCCTGAATTGATTCACTTTGATAGAGTTATTTGGCCTAGACCTCCCTGCACTTTCTCTGCATAAGCAAGTAACTCCCTAACAGAAATGGCTTTCAAAAATATAATTACAATGCATGGAAAAGGAAAGTGTTTCTGGCTTGTATATCAGTCTTTTCTGTTTATCTTTCTTTGTTTCCATCAGATTCAAAGATATCCTTTCCCCTGGGAATTCTTGGGAAGGTTTGCCTCACCTTTAGATTTCAGTTACTGGGCTTATGGGGAGGGCTGCCTTATACAATGTATCTGGACTTTTTAAAAGCTTGTGACAAACTCTGTCACAGACACTGCTACAAAGGCTAAGTAGTCACATATGGTGACAGGGCAAGTATCATCATAGATCAAAAAACGACAAGGAGACAAAAAGGCATAGGGCTAAGTGGGCAGTTTTCATCACAGTAAAAGGCTAGCAACTGCGTTCCTTAAAGTTACCTATCAGGTCATATGCTAAATATATTTATTAATGATCTAGGGAGAGAGGTGAAGGACTGGATGTAACACTTACAAATGATGTAATTACTTAAGTAATTTAAGCTTGTAACACAGTGTTAGAAACTTCTGAGTGATCTAAAGAAGTTACTTGAATAAAGAAGTTCAGGCTCGATAAATGAAAAGTTAATATGTGGAGGAAGCTAAACAAAATTTTTGTCCTCTAAGTGAAGGGAAAAAACAGAATATTGCTGTTGGCAGTTCCATAACAGAAACTACTCGAGATGTTGTTATGGTGGAAAAAGTGAACAAGGTGCTAGAAGGCGTAAGAAATGAGACATTAAAAATGGATTACTGAACTCAGGCTTCATTGTGTGGAGACAGAGGATAGGATAAAGCACAATATTATGGGTAAGTTTGCCCAGCTAACCAAGTCTGATCTGTGGTGACAATTTCCTGTTTTCTTTTGTCTTTATCCTGTTCATACATCATCAGCTCTCAGAGATGCTCTGATCCTTAACAGGAATACTATGCATTGAGAGGGCTCAGGCTTCCAGAGGGTTTCAGGTCTTCTTAAACACAGCTCAATAACCAAGCTACAACTTGTAAAAACCTGTTTTATATCCATTGTCCTTCCTTTGGTAGTGTAGTTAAATTTCACATCAAAATGACATAAATTAACAATCTCAGCTTTGTATTTAGACTGTGAAATCATCCACATTTTTAACATGGATTTTAAAATTCAGACGTTACTGAAACACTTCCTGAAATTGGGGCTCTTAAGAGACTGATAAATTATTCTTTCATAGAAGAGAAGTCACCTGAGAATAACCTAAATGAAGTTAACATAGATTTTAAAAATTATTCTTGCAGAAGAACAGGGAGTGGTGGGAATAGATGAGCAGATGGGAAAGAGAGAAGAGAAAAGTGAAGAAAAGGCTAATTAGGTAATTGAGGCTAAGAGGCTATTAGAGCTGACCCAGTGGTCTACTGGTTGTGCAGTCCAGGGACTTGAATTTGGGATTGAGGTTGATCCCTTGTTCCCAGGGCAACACATGCTCCAAACATTGCAAGTACTCAATTTTATAGCCTGTATGATCCTATAAATATGTGTCTTCCAGTAAACATAATCTGGAGGGATTATATACCAGATTATGGTGGAGAGAAGAAAGAATAATGGGGTAAAATACTGAATTTGGACATGAAAAGACAAAAATAGTATGCTGATGGGTGATGATCATTTAGTGAAATTCCTTGGAATTCCTTTGAACCAGCTGTTGGAGGAAAATCTAATTGAAATAAATGTCTTTTGAAGAGGTTCTTAATAGGCATGAACTGTTTTTAACTGAGTAGCCTTTTATTAAAAATCTGACTAGTACACTGGATTCTTTCAAACATATGTATTTGCACAGATAAGGGAAAGACCAAAAAGGTAATTTATTCTAAACCATTCCAATACCTTGTTTCTGTCCAGTTTGAAGCCGGTATGCCTGAAGTGTGCTGTTCTTGTCTTTTCTCAGTCTCCCAGTGATGTGCTCTTTTTTTTTTTTTTTTTTTTTTTTAGTATACTTATTTCTCCTTGATATTGGTATATTCAAACTGTCTTCTGAAGTTGTCAGTAGACTTTTTCTTTTATGGCTGGAGTCTGGTGTAGGTCATAGCTAGGACAAGCATTGCCATGTGTTTTTCAGATTTATATGCTGAGGTGGAGCATTTCTTGTCCTCACCTTTTCTAGTACAACATTATTCATGCTGACTTAATTCTTTTAAATCTCTCCACTTCTTGAACAGTATTTGTGGATACTCTATTTTGAGTTGCTTCCAAAAGACCTCATTTTTCTTTTCCACGTGTTCCAAACTCTGTAATGGCAGTGATGCAGCATTCTGAAATGGTTCTACCCACAACTTCTTTCATTACCTTATCCAGAACTACTTATCAAAAATTCTAATTTTTCCAATTTAAATCCTTTAATTTATTTAGTTTAACCCCATGTTTCTTCCCCAGTAGCTGCATTTTTGGACAGAAATGCTGGCCCCTGCTGGCTCCTCTTTCCTTGTCTTGCATTTATGACCTCTTCAAAGCATGTATGGCTGATTCCACTGTGTTCCTTTCTTGTTTGAGTATTTGTGTGAAAAGTCAGCTTTTCTCCCTCTCTTCTTTCCTTTATAAGTACTGCATAGAGATATTGCTATTGAAGCAATACATGGCTGGAACACCTGTGGTCAGTAGGGAAATCATATTTCAACAGCAGAAAAAATCTGCACTATTCATTATCCCCGTGGTTTAAAACAGAGTTTCTGTAGAATAATTACAGTATTAGAGCTACTGCTTTGGAGGAAAGTCACTGCAGTATGAGCTTTAACCACTGGACAGAATAAACAAAAGATGGAGGAGGGAGTATAGTTTTGGCTATAACGTAGGCAGGAGGGAGAAAAGAAGGTAAATCAGCTGCTTGCCCACTGGAAACCTAATTTGTACCTGCTTCTGGTAAAAGGTTTTGGAATTCACTGACAACTGATGCCTTCCCTAAGACATATTATAGTGTTTTTGGCAAAAGAGGACACTGTGCCAAGTCTGAACCTCAGTAAGCATGTTTTGTATTTAGGGTATATAGACTATTAAGTGATGGACAATACTAAAGAAAACCTCACACAAAACTATGTTAAGGTTTGGAGAACTTGAAACAACACTTTTCTTCACCAGCGTTGCCCTGTCTTATATGAAGATGTTTAAAAGAGTCATTCAGTCATTTTTTAAAAGAATTATTTCAGATCATAATTTAGTTAGGTCATAATTTAACAGCTGTCACATTTATAATGTTATACTTATTTTTGTGAGTCAAAGGGTGATGATTTCATTTTTGGCAGAATCCAGGAACAGGATTTAAGCATTGCTTTATATCTCATGATGGTGATCTGCTAGTAGGGACTCACTTCCTGACTATTCTACACTGCTTCATTATTCTTCCCACAAGGTACACCCTTTCCTCAGCCTTTTCTTACCACTCTTTGGAATAATGATACCCTACTTGTAGTATCAGTACCTTCTACTGATACCCTGTGGTTTTATGTAGAGTAGTTTCATTATGCTTTTGTTACTGGTATTATCATAGGACCTGCAAGGCTGGCCCATGGAGAAGCACTATGTTTTTGCCAATATTCTGCAAACACAAAACAAAGGACATTTCCCACTGCTATATTCCATTTATTGTTTCTCCTCACCACTGAATTTTACTTAACACTGCACTGTGTTGAAGATACAGTTTTGTTTAAAAACAAACAAAAAATAAAAAGAAAACAAAACAAAAAACATTATTAGCAATAATAAGAAGAAACCAGCTATCTGTATAGGTGGAAAACCTTGAGTTTCACAGTAGGTGTGCAAGATGATAAAAATATTCAGATAACATTCTAAGAAATATTAGCAAAAATAAAAGCAGGATTTATGCTGCAGCGTCTAAAACTGAGTTTGTGATGCCAGAAACCATTCAGTTCTCTGCAAAAAATATTTAACACCACACGACATATTCACTGTCACTCCATGCTCTGTGAATCAAACAAAATTCTGTGAAAGAAAAAAAGGGTATAAACTTATTTTGTCATAAGTAAGCTAGGAATTTTGAAGATGGTCATCTCCACTTGTCAACAAGAATAAACAAGAAGAAAGATAACGTCTTACACTAACAGAAATGAGTCAGTAAGGCCTTCAATTTGAAAAGGCTGCCTCCCAGAAGAGGAGTTTGCAGTGCGTGATTAACTTCCTTATATTTTCTCCAGAGTTTGTTGGATTTCTTGCAGTTAATAAATAGGGACATCTAGCTTTAAGAATAAAATCTGAACACTTGGAAGGAACAGCTAGATCTAGTATTTTGGGTAGAGTCAATACCTTGAAAATAACTTAAGGTTATTTTCAAAATCAGAATTACATTTTGCGCTTCAGATCTCTTTAAAATTTAGGTACAATTTCCTTTGAGATAGTGACTGAGTCCCGCCTTTATGAATGATATAAGAAAGGTTGGAAATTTGCAAAAACTGTGAAGTTACATCCCTACACCTGCAAACTGATGGCAATTGAAAATGATCACCACAGTGTGTCACCACAGCTAGCCCTACATTTCAGTCAGATCCACTTGAGCATTTCTGTGCAAGTCCAATCACATAATTTTTCTTTTGGCCATTGATCTTTTACAGCACCTGCAGCTTTTTGTTTTTCCTCCAAAGATCATCATTTTACTTTGAAGTCTACTGACTGTGATATGTCTAACCCAATCCTGTAGAGGCAAGGAACTGAATAATTACTTCATGAGTGCCATATCAAGAGCGGTCCAAAGACTGTTTAGGCTGCTCATTAAAGTCATTGAAAATTTGGCTGGGCAAGAGCTCTCTGCTTTAGTCATGCAATAGGGGGAAAATGGCCCTCTAAAAATTGTTATTTTCTAATTAGTTGTGTTGTGATACCACATAAGGGCTCTGGTCTTTGATTAGCAACCCTGTGTGTTTAGAACCTAGAAAACAACTGACACCCACCCGCATCACCCCCCAGTGTTTGTTCCCCAAAGACTTATTTCCTTTTGAAAATTGGGAGTTAAAGTAGTAGAAAGGGAGGAAACAACAATAAAAGGCATAAAATTTAGGTTTAAGCTCAAAGATGTGCTACGCTAGAGCTAAAATTAAAATTATTTTTAAAATCGAAGTATAGTTAGGATAAACTTTTCAAAAGTCACTTATGTGTAATGCCCCTTACTGCCTATTGTAGTAGCAAAGGGTAAAATCCTGGGGCCTCTGAAGTTATCAGGCTTTTGACTCTGACCAAGGGCTCCAAATTTTCCAATAAACTAAAAAATATGATCTTATTACACCCTACCAAAACAGAGTAAATGTCCTGGCTGCAGACAGCAACGAGGCAAGCATACAGAAAGAAACAAGTGTGTGTACTTGCACACTAACAGTACCAAATATGCTAGGTTGAGAGTGTATCCTTGTCAGATACTCAAGAGAAGAGAAGGTACTCAAACCTACTGGGTTAAATTTTGACTGGCACTGGACCATAAGAGTCAAAAATATAGGGAAAATTTCCATTCTGGGGTTCCTTCTTCTTCTTCCTCTTTTATTGATTTTATTTTTTGACAGAAATAATTTTGTATTTAAGAACAAGCATCCTGAATTTGTTTCAAAAGGACGTAAAATACTAAGCTTCATTTCTGTAAATATATTTCTAAAAACAGAGTGTAAATTAGTGGCCTGCATGTTGTGCTCTGTGGCTTCACTTAAGAATCAGGCTGGTTCTCCTTTAAATAACTGTTCAGAAGCAAGGAAATTCAGGCAGTTGTGTATCAATTAGCAGGGTGCAATCCTTAGTATGAGCTGCCTGGAAATGCAAAATAACAAATCTGAGTATTAAGCTTCGTTTTTCTTTCTTACCTCTAACTACAAATCAGCTTCATTGTGACTTACAGTGTAAGAAGTTGGTGCATTTCTGCAGATCCATGATAAGATATTTTTCTCTGGTAAGAAATGCAGTTAAACTCCACAGTCTGAATCTGTCCCTGCCAGGCCCAGATGCATTAGTATTCCACTGGCAGCTGCCTGTAGGTAGGAATATTGTTTTTGTCCATAACCAGAGGGAACAATCAGACTAAGCCGTTCCCCGGCTATAAACCAGCCAAAGTAATTGGGTTTAATTTTAATTTTTGTAATAGCTTTAAATTAATAGGAGCAGCTGCTGCCACAGTGTGTGGGTGTCCTTTTCCAGAAGGCATAGAACAAAAAAGGGAAAGAGTAAACAATAGTGCGTCTAGGACACAAAGGTTAATTCAAGAACTGAGCAATGTTTTTTCGTTATCAAAAACTCAGTTGGTGATATCTGTGTCTCATTTTTTCTTTTTTTTTTTTTTTTTTTTTTTTTTTTTTTTTTTTTCCCCTTCTTCTTTAATTCCCAGATAAGATCTCAATCTGATTAGGCTTCTCTGTGTAAAGATGTGTTGTTGGTATCTAAACACTAACTCTCTTTCTCTATATGACTCACAAATAGATTAGCAGTGACAAAGTGCTAGGAGAGATAAAAATAGATTCGCAGTGACAGGAGTACTATTATAATTATTTTTGGAAGATATGGTTTGAATTAAGAGTTTGGGCACTTTCTGCCCTGAGAGGGTGAATTTAAGCCTAGGAACTGAGGATGGTTTCTGCTGTTGTGTCAGACACCAGATAGTGAAATGTCAATACCAGATGTCCTAGACATCAAGATTAGCCATAATAGCCAAATGCAGCCATAAAATGATGTGTCAAAGTGGATAATAAAACAGATGCTTAGCTTTTATAATGAAGGGGAGAGGGAACAAAATATCAAAAGTGCCTTTAATACATTAACAAAGTTGTCTTCAACTTGCTTAAAAGTAGAAAGTTATTGAACCAAGGAGAACTATGTGTCATTTAAACATTAACTATCAGCAAATGAATTTCAATTAACATTAGCCTTTCTAAAATCTCGACTTTCCTCCTATTGGTCTAATTTTACATGAAATTTTTATTGCATAAATTGAGGCTTGTCCTTTATTATTTCTCCCATGCTAATTTGGAAACAAATAAAGTTCAACAGCTCAGCAACATACTGTTTAAACTTGCATTACAGTTTGAGGACTGGGAGCTGGAATACATTTACCCACTGCCATATCATCTGCTTGATTTGAGATCAAATGAGGGATGTCCTATAGCACTCCAGAGTAAGGGTGAACGATAGAAATATGTTAAGATACTGGAGAAACCCATTAGGTTAGGGTACTGCATGCAGACAGTTGGTGGCATTTTTCCCATACTACTGCTACTTAAAAAAAAAAAAAAAAAAAAAAAAAAAAAGAACTATTTTATTTTGTCCTTCGTATTTGTGGCTTAAAATTCATTTTCAGATATTAATGATAAGCAAGTGTCTTATTTAACCAAAAATGCTGAAGCAAATTATTGAAACCCTGAAAGTTCAAGAACCAGGGCAATAAAAGGGGCAAATAAATTCTTATTTCAAGTCTAATTAACTGCATCACTGGCTCTTTATTGTACTTTTTCAAGAACATCTCAATTCCTTTCTGTTTCTCTTTGTAGCTTCTGAGTCTTGCTGATCAGACTCCTTAACTGCTGCTAATTGGCAAACATGTACTTCTGCATAATGAGAGGGTTTTGTCCTCTATTTCATATTAGCAATGAAAGGCTAAAACTGATGCTCTGCAGTAGACCAGTTTCTCGGAACTATTACAAAGAGGCACATTACTACAGCTATGTCTGTAAATCTTATTATGTTTTCCCTCACCAAGATGCTAGTTCAGCTGAGATCTGCTCCAATCATTAGATGAGACCCGTTTATAATGTTGTGTAATTGAATCAGCTAGAGTCTGCAGGACCACAGTGTTTTGTTGCCAAACAGAACTGGTAAGTTAGTTACATCAAATTACAAGTACATGGCATGACTAGAGAATCTCCTGTCTAAATAAAGGTAGAAAATCCATCTATAAAATGGCAAAGGGGCACAAACAGAAATATTGAACACTTCTGGTCCGTAGGATGTTTGTACCTCTGAAATATTGCTCATTTCTGTTTAGGAATAAAAGAATGGCTGAAGTTGGGTGGAAGATAGGCAAACATTTCTTATTTCTTAAATAGATACCAGCTTAATAACAATGACATAAATGTCTCTGCAGTAATGATTTACCATCATTTATATTCATTTTTATCATGTCAGCACTATAAGCCAGAACTCTTGAGGAGGGCAGCAATTTAATTTGGAATAGGACCAGATAATCTCTTCTCCTTCAATTTCTAATTCAGGACCAAGTTATTTTCCATACCCAAAGATTTTTTGTTGTTTGTTTTCCCTTAACAGTTTATCTGTTCCTCAGTTCATTGGATAGGTGTTGATACATCCTGACTATCCTGAAGTTTTGTAACAGTTGTGTCAATGTTGCCTTGTACTGACATTCCTTCGCAAATTATGCCTTGTCTGTGCACTGACTGATGAGTCAGTCCTGTATCAAAGGATGTAGCCACACTCCAGCCAGAGGTTTGGCTGAAGCCTGTATGTGATGAGGCTGCAACAGCTCGATAGCAAAAGAGCTGATAGTTTAACTGCTTGTGCATCCAGCTTGCAGCTTGGGAGTGGGTTTCTGTGGCTGTGTGAAGCTGTCCCCTGCTATGGTGACACTGCAAGCTCAGTCACCTGGAGAGAGCTACAGTCCCTCTAATGACCAGAACTCTAGCACAGTAGCTGAGCTCAGCATGAGCTGTGGTGTGGAAGTCCTCTGCATGAGAGCTCTGAAACCCAGTCTCTGGGATCTGCTCACCAGCTCCTGCACTGCTCAAGTTAATTCATTTAATTTACTTGAGAGGAAATAAAAACCCCACATAGCTTTCTAATTCAGATTTCTTATGAATGTGTGTATATGTCAATATATATATGTTGCTTTTGTTTTTTAGGCAAAGAATACCCTCTAAAAATGTGTATTACTATCACTGCCCGGACCACAGGAAGAACTATGTCATGTCATTTGCGTTTTGCTTTGACCGTGAGGATGACACTTACCAGTTTGCTTACTGCTACCCCTACACCTATACTCGCCTTCAGCACTATCTCGACAACCTACAAAGGAGGAACATGGACTACTTTTGCAGAGAACTGCTAGGACTCAGTGTGGTAAGTAATAGGCATGTTTGCCAACTAGCAGGCTTCATTATGAATGTCTACCCTTAAATGCTTACAGAGTATAATTCATCTTCCCTGCTAAGGTACACACGCACAAACATTTGTTTTACTGCTATCAATGACACATGAAGTAGCTTACCTGCATAGTGAAATATAGACAAATGCTAATTTAATCTCACATAAAATATTTCCTTTACGATATGCAAGACAATGCTGAAATTCCCATGTAGGATCAATACTCCTCTGAAGACGTTAAAGGATGAAACTGAAACAGCTTTATTGAAGAAATGTGATTTTTATAATGTTCTGTCCATTTGTCTTTATGGAAGAGCTTTTCTCTTTGGAAAGAAATATGTATCTTTGAAACCACAATATAGCTTTTTCTAGTAAAATAATGTAAAAACATTTTTAAAACTACTTATTTACCTTAAGAAAGTCTGCTTTAGTGGTTTTAATTAAAAGAGGTTTAGTTATCTCAATATAGAACCTAGTGGGCACATGAAAATGAAATGTGTTACAGTTTTGGTACAGGAAGGAGGGTTAATGGTAAGGTTGAACTTGTGCTCACTTTGCTATAACCTTTCTCTGAAATGTTTCCTGTCCTGAGGATTTGGAAATCATGACTCAGCCACTCCCATATCAACTCAGAAATCATCAGATAAAACAAAATTTCAGCAATATTTTTCTTATTCCCCTTTTGCTTTCTCAGACTTTATAATGCACTTGTTCCACAGTCTTAATCTCTTCTCTGAGATTTGATTTGGTCTAAACTTGTACCGCGTGTGTGTGTCTGTCAGAAAAAGAAAGATGCAATTCTTATGAAGGCTGCTGGTCCTGGCAGCCAGGACTTTGAAAAGAATCTCAGCATATATTGTGAAAATCAGAATAAAATCATATGAATAACCTGCACTAGAATAAATAATGGGTTTCTACCATTAGAACAGGTTATTGTGTTTCCTCTGGTGGCATAAATTTTTAGGAAAAAATCAACTTATAGTGAAGAGTAAAACAGAATTAACAAAAGAAGGCATGTTTTTAACCCTTTTGTCAGTTAAGTACAGTTCTTGTTCTAAAGATGACTATTTAATATCCCTGAACTGACATTAATTATTAATCATTCCAATTAGGAGGACAAACAATTACAAGGGAAAGGGATATTAAAAAAAATAAAAAAATAAAGAAAAGTAAAATCTTCAGAGGGTATGAGGAAGGAGCATTTTAATGTGTGTAGGGTTTTAATTATTAATCTTAGAGGACAGAGCTATCATTAATTCTATCAGAAAACTGATTTTGTTTCCTTTCACTCTGAAAACAGTGTATAAACAGTCACATTTGCATATTCATCAAAAACAGATCTTACTGATTAAAACACTGAGATAGAAAGATATGTCTTTTATCTGCATTTTGACAGACAGAGCTATAGTCTTAAATCTTGTTAACATTGTGTTACCAGTAGTTGCTAAATATTATTTTTCATATTTCGGCAAACTAAACAAACAGATGCCATTCAAAATGTGGCAGGAAATGTGCTGCGTATAAGTCCTGATTTTATATCTATATGTACACACACAGTATGTTTTGCAGAAATTGATATAGTAACATTTTACAGCTCACCATGCTGATATGTATAAAAAGCTTCTGAATCAGGCTTGCACTGTAATCTTTGTAAGTAACATTACAATCTCAGAGCATTTCTGGCTTTTCTCCACACACAACTGTCCTAGAACAGCTTGGTAATTTAATGTCTTTGCTGAGCTTGAATAGACAATTTCCATAAGTTCTCTGCGAGTTAAATATTTTAACATAGAGCTTTGTTGCTATCATACATCTTTAAATGGTGAAAAACAGGATCCTTCAGTCTTCGCTGCACAGTGCTTCATCAAAGCAGAAGCTGGCTGTACTTTAGAGAATTGCGTGCCATATAGGATAGATTTAGAGCTAAGAAAGAGAGCTCTATCCCTGCTCTGGCCCCTTATGTAAGATAAGAGGAATGAGATTGGCATAAAGAGGCCCTTAAAAGCTCTATTCCTGGTGAAGGAGTGATACCCCTGGTAGTACACGGAGAAAGGAAACTTAAAGACGCCTTCTGAGGACAGACTCTGAAGTCCTCATGCCAGGTGTGGGGCTCAATCAGGGTTAGCATACTAGGAAAAGCCTGTGGCATTTCTGCCAAGCTGCCATGTAGCCACCAATATCCTTTGTTTCATTCCAGGAGGCTTTTATAGCTCCCTGTAACAGTTTAAGATTGTGAGGATGGAGAATGATTTGAAACAACTTCAGTTCTCCTGGATTATGAAATTTTGAACTGTGCCTCTTAGAGACAACAGAATCTTGCCACAGATCTTTGTGGTTATTTTTTTCTTTGTAGTGGAACAGTAAAATGTGAGTCACAAGAAACCATGCTTAGATGATTGCTCCTGTAGGCTTTCTGAGTGCACATTTTCCTGCATGTAATGTTTTCAAGGCAATCTAATTTCTAATCTAATTTCATATTTTCTCTAAAGAAAGTACTATGCCTCCATTAACTCCTTAAATGCTTTCACTAATTCTATGAAAATTGAAAGTAAAATATCAGTATGGGACATGTAATTGTCGTTAGGATGCAGAATGGCAAAGTGGTTCAGAGCCAAATGGCAAAGATTCCCATTGCCAGTGTGAATGGATAGCTTAGCTGTTCTATTTCTGACCTTTTAATGCTTAAACTCTTTACTTCAGAGAGCTATCCCACATTCTAGATGTGCCAAATGATCTTGAAAATAGTCTCTCCTGCAAGCTAGCTATGACGGCCACCCAGGTGTCATTTAAACTGCTGCTTTCATTCTGCCATTGTTGGCCTTAGGTAACTTCAGACTTGGTGTGGATTGTCCAAAGAGATCATAAGTTTAAAATCTGTGAGCATTTTTTAAAATTGTGCAGTTAGTTTTTTGCGTATTACAGATGTGTCTGTCATCTTGGCAGATATTAGATGATGCTATACAGCATAATATAGTGAAAAATAATTCTCATATGTCTGTGAATATATAAGCAGAGGCTCAGTTTATGATAATTATAACATCTTATTTGCAGTAATAGTATGTGTATCATTATAAACTATACTGCAGAGTTGGCAGAATTCTTAAGTGTCATCATTTGAAGATGGTGGTCTAAATTAGTCGTGTATATTTGAAGTATGTAGACAATGGGTGAGACCTGTACTTCTATCAGCATTTCACTATTTCACATACTAAATTAAATGAGATTTGGAGAGCCTGACTTAGCTCCTACAAATTGCCACTTGCTTGGCAATATTTTTATTGCTCACTCTAAAGACAGACAAGATTAATTGGAGACAGATACTTCCTTTCACCCCATTAGGCAATGGTGCCACCAAATTATGCTTGAGGAGTATTGCAACTGCACATATAAACCACAAGCCTCAAAGGGACTTCCACAGAGCACAGAGACTAGAATATGGAATCCTGTTAAATTAAATATTAAACATACATATTTTAAAACAAGTAGGCAATATGTCTAATGTAGAGCTCTGTAAGTAAGCCAGTCTCTGAAGTCAGACATGAGATACTGAGTGAAACAGATTGGAACACAATGTGGTTCATTCTGACTCCCCACCACCTCAGTGAATGCTTTTAATTTACGTAAGATGCTCCTGATTTGTGCTGGTATCAGAGAGATCAGAATCAGGCCCCAGGACTGTGAAGGTGCACACCAGATGTCATATTGCTGGTTCATTGATCAAATATCCCTTATTTGCTGTCTAAATGACTGGGTACCCCAGTTAAAACAGCTAATCAGTTTTACTGATATCTACTGGTCCATTTTTAACTGCTCAGTTATGACTGTTTTAAAGCATGAGGCAAAGAAAATAGACAGTTTTCCTAAGGTTAAATTTCCCATTTCTGTGTTCAGTGTTAGGTTATGTAATAACTTTTCTATAAAAGAAAAGTATAGGTTTCATCTTAAAAAAGAAAAAAAAAAAAAAGGGTAGGTACAGGCTTCAGTGTGATGTATCATACCTTGGAAATCATGTTGGTATCAGATTCTGTACTTTCCAATGGATCTGACTGCAAGTAGGTTGAAATGTCATCTAAATGTAATTTGTGGCAATTTACTCAGCCTGAAAAAGGCCACAGAAATAATGATAAAAAGAAGTAAACCCAACTTCTCATTTCTCTAAAATGCAAAAGTGCACCTACACATATATTCAGGGAACATTCTCTTTATTTAGTGGTGTACCTATTTACTTATATAGTACTGCTGTTTCCATATGATTCATAATATGGATATTATTCCAAAACTAGAAACGAGATTTTAAGTATTTCTGCAAACCTTTTCTTAGCTGGTTTGGATATCAGCAGAAGCAGAGTTGGACCTAAAAATAATATCACCAAAAGCTCTTTCTGAAATAAAACATGATTTATAGTATATAATACCACAGCACGTGCTAACAGAAAAATTATATAAATAACATGAAAAATAGCAGGGAACTGTTCTGTATCATCAGTTTTAAGGCAAATTTCTTTGTTAGAATTTAAAGGAAATTGTAAAAGATAAACTGGCTTGTGGGAATCACAGAGAGGAAAGACAGGCAAAACTGTTGCTGTTGCAAGTTGCCATCTGTCTTTAGGATATATACAACTGCTCATGGTAAAAACAAGAAATGCTTTGGTTTAAGTTGGCAGAAAAATATAGTTTTAGAAAAAAAAATATGCATTAAAATCATTCTGTACAGTTAATATTGTGCAAAGTTAATGCATATATAAGCTGGTTCTCTCTTATATTCCAGAAAAAAAAGCACTGTTTCCTATAGAAAAATCATTTCAAGAAGGATCCACATATATTGCTGTTTATCTAATGCTAAGTAACAAATCTTAGAATCATAGAATATCCTGAGTTGAAAGGGACCTATGACAACCGTGGAGTCCAACTCCTGGCTCCACACGGGACCACCCCAAAACCAAGCCATCTGTCTGAGAGTGGAGTATGAAGTGTATGAAGGACATACAGAAGATAGGTGGCCCTAGAAACCAGCAATCCCCCTGGATTATATTCATTCTTCTTTCACTCCCATTAAGATAAATTTGTTTTCCCTCTTTTGTAGCACAGCATTAGGCAGTAATTACCATGTAGACAGTGATGCTGAACGTACTTGCATGTAGGGGAAATCGTGCTACATGGAGCTATTAGACGCATTTGCCCAGTAGCACTTTACTGCATTGACTCTGCTGGGATTTTGACTATGTTTGAGTTGGATTCTATTTAGATCTCCAGAGTAGTGACTGTGTAATGCATCTGTGAGACCAGAGTTCCATTTTAATGTGTTCTTCAATTGTAGACCCAGAAGATTTTTAGCCTGGCCTTCTTTACCTATAGGGATGAGATCTTGGGATTGAAGGCTTATCTAACAACGTTAAAGTATGCTCAGGCAAAGGGGTTTATATTTATGCCTTTTAATTTAACCAAAGAAAATACTATTTATTGATTTAGCTTTATACTTACTATATAATGTAAATATAATGTATTAAAATCTATAAATACCTTAGGCAAAATCTTATTCACATAATTTGTGTAAACTGTACTTTGTTCTGATGCAGAAAAACATTTAAGCAGAGGAATAAATTTAAGCCTGTTAAATAGTCCTGGTCAAGTAATTAACAAAGTTCATGGGATCAATTTAAATGTGTGTAAAAGTGCCTTTGGATCCAAGGTCAGAACAATCAACACTTTGCAAGATCAAGGCTCAGTGCCCTAATGTTTTGCCATTGTCTTGCACTAACACTATACCAACTTGAATAAAGCAAAGAAAAACAAAAATATAAATCTTAGACTTTAAGCCCAGGTTTCTGGCCAAACATACTTCTTATGAAGTAAAAAGAAATGATGTCTTCAGTCTGTTATGAATGGATCTGCTTATTGGTTGATTTATATTTCAGTTATTTTTAAACGTGTGTTTCAATAAGCTCCCAGGGTCTTGCATATCTAACATTTCACCTTAATGTACAATGCACTGAGGCTGAGAGCTAAGTAAGAGATCTGGTGGTAGGATATGGAAAGAGTTTTCTTGCCTGTCATTGGCAGCCAATGGTCTTGGCCAGCGGCTTCATTCACCCCTTGCAGTGTAGTAATAAAGTAGATTTACAGTGAGGTACATGTCGTTTCAAATAATATTTTAATATTATAAAATTCCCACTGAACAAGGTATTTAGGACTTTTATCTAAGATGGTGAGATACTTACAGGTAGTTACTCCCCCTTTAAAAATAATGTAAAAAAGAAAAAAATTCAATAAGCAACTAGAAAAAATCTTTGTCACATTCAGACAGGATTTTAGTGTTTTAAAAGACCTTTTTCCACACTCTCTTGAGATTCATCTTCCCTCTTGTAAGAGTATATAATAGAAAATCATCATCAAAAAAAAAAAAAAAAAAAAAAAAAGGAAAAAGGAAATCTCGATTTAAGAAAGCATTAAGCATTTGTCTGCTACCACATTTTTGGATGTTTCACCACTTGCCCACATTTTGTTGGGGAGAAGCTGGTTGAGGTAATGTACTCTGCAACCTTTTTGCAGCTCTCTATAAATATGTTGAATGCCCATGTGTGAAGTGAATCCCACCACTGCTCACCAGTCTTTTTTTTTGTAGAGAACCTGTCAGGTGTGCACTTGAGGCCTTCTGCATAAGAGATCAATGCTAATCCTAGTGTTCTTTATCCCTGCCTTGCAGATGATCAGTAAGACTTTATCTTGGTTGTCCTTAAGCCTTGAAGGCTGAAAGCTGTCTCTAAAAAAACACTTCACTTTCTATGTCAGAAGGGAATCTGGGTTATAACTTTATATCACATAGGAATGAGAAAATAAAGAAATAAGAAAAGATTTTGATACAGATAACATAGACCAAGAAAGTGTAGTTCGCATGGCTCAGGCTGGCTAAGTGTTTCCTTACTCTTGACTTTAAGTATTTGAATATATGCATTTGAAAAGAAGAAATAAGGCTCACCACAACCTAATATATTTATAGAAAGCACAGTTGGCTGATACTGTTTATAGCCTTGATTGCAGTGTGGGTTTAGTGGCCCCTACTTTTCTACATTATTAGGAAACTGTTTTTGAATCAAAGAATAGTGAAAAGAATAAGAACATCAAGCTTCCATGTAAGGGAAACTATTGTTATTTTTGTTTAAAGACTTCAAGTATATTCAAATTTATTTTAATTTAGAAAAAAATGTATTTACAAAACATATACAAAATAACATACAAATAACATGAGGAGACGAGATTTTCAGTGTAAAGCTGTAGGTACTTAATTAAAAGCTTTTTGTTTGTTTGCATTGTTTTTAACTTAGGAAATATAAGATGCAATTTAAAACATTTTAACTACTCCTCAAAAGAGATACTACATAGCAACCAATGATATTGATACATGAAAAGAACTGCATTCCTGATAAGAGTCTCTATTTCATGTTTTCAAACAGCAAATGAGCACCATACTGTGGCAGCAGAGAACAATCTGAGAAATGAAGAAATGAACACAGATTGAAAAGGTCTCAGTTACATGACACTTTCAATTATAAAAAAAAAAAAAAAAAAAAAAAGTCCCCTGTAGGCCCACATTGAAAAGTTTTTGCTCAGAATTCCTTAGAATTGTGGACATGTCTTTTTAGGGAAAGTTTGTTTTTTATGAACTAACTTATCTGATGTTCTAATAAATGTGTTACATGGAAGAAGTCAATGGAGGTATATAATCGATTTCAGGGATTTTCATAGGTACACATAAAAGAGAAATCAGTTCCAGAAATGAGATTTCTCCCATTAGTTTTGAGTTTCCCATTAGTTGCATCCAGTTTTGCGGTTAGTCTTAATTATTTAAAATTTTAAGAGGAATGTTACTTTCTCAAAATCAGATCTAAAGAATTTGTTTTATATGTATTTTCCACTTAGACTTGATTCATTAAGGTAGATTATACTAATGCATTAATATCCATCATGATATATTCCATCAGCTTCCCAGCTCTTTAGTAACAGCTGCATATCGTTTTTACTATTTTTAAGTTGTTCAAAATTAAAATATTAACTAGTTTCCATATTTATGAAAGCTGAAGTTTTGAAATATGGAATGGGAGAAATTCTTGTGTCTATTAGAGAAAATCCAGATTTGTTTTTAGAGCTTTTGCTATGACAGCCTCAAAAATTGTGCATAAATGTCAGAGTTAAGGTTCATAACATCCTTCTGATGATAGTGTCATTAAGCCACTTGATAGGTAATGAGACTACTGCGGAAACTGAAACAAGATAGAAGCAATATGTAATAAAGACTGATATTCATTTTCTGAGCTTATCCATATTAAACAGAGTTTGTTTATAAGGAGTTCCCCTTCAGAATCCATCCCCCTGATTAGAACCATCGTCAGGACCATGGACAGTGTACCTGATTTTTCTCTTCGAGGCACTCACACATTTTCACGTACAATTTTGAAAAATGAAAATACAAACCTGTTCTTTCAGAATTTTTGACAGATAAAATTGAAGCCAAACTTTTGATAGTTACATGCCTAAAAGTAGTTTGATGTTTTGGAAACTAGGCCCCATTCACAACTGCTGAGGTCTTCAAAATGTGGTCCACAGAGTCAAGAAAATACTATGAAATGGAGACTGTTTGTTTACACAGTTCATGCAATTCAAGACCTGTTTTTTTAAGGTCTGTTTTTTTATTGGCCTTCTGAGAGAGCAAAACGACCAGTAAGGTGTTATATCTGATGGAAAAGTTACAGGAATGTTGGAGATGACTGATTAAGGGCACTTTATAGATTCACAGATGAAGACTAAAACAGAGGTTGATGGTACTGTGCTGGGAAAAATAGGGGATTTTTTTTTTTTTGCACTACAGTGAGTTGCATCAAGATTTGTTTTAGACTTGAAGATTGATATTAATCCAAACTATGAATATTTCAAAATCTGAAAAGTAAAGGATAGGACAAGAATAGTGTTACTACTCCCAATAGAGTGTACAAAGGCATTGAATGTTCTTTGTCTACAGAGAATGGAAATGCATAATTTCCATATTGCCCTGTAGTCTAGCTTCCTCTCTGAAGGTTAAGGGAAATGGTCTGGACCTTTACCATGCTCTAGTCATTACCAACACAAAGTATCTTCTACTTGAGGACCTCTTGCAGGAATTCCTCTTCTTACAGGAATTAATGGTATTCTGGGGTTCCAGAGAACTTTAAAAAGCTTTATTATTATTATTATTAATTTTTAAATTGCAGTGGCCTCTTTATGAAGAATCCAGACAGTATATATTCTCACTCTAAGAGAACAAACTGCTCAGCAAGTGAACTCAGGAAATGTGTGTTTCAGTGGTATACATTTCTGCTGTTATCCTCATCATTACACAATACTGTGGCAGCACCAGATTGGCCTTCCTCTCCAGACGATTTTGAAATCCTTCAGAACTTTAGAAATAAAACTGCACGTATCTACAAGATTTTGTTTATAGAAATATATAAGGTTTTGTAACAACAAATAACACTGCAGAGCTTCCATGGCTATCCTCCCATAAATGAGACTTGGGTGCACTCAGACCAAATAACATTTTAGACTCATATTACACAGACTCATGAAAAGATAAAGAAAAAGATAATATATTCCACATGGTCAAACAGAATTCTTACATGTCCATCTTGGCTGAAATTCCCATTAGCCATAGCAACCAATGAGAGGAATATGTAGCAACATATAACATCTAATTTAATGCTGACAAAGAGGTGGGATATATTGATCTTTTTGGCAGAAAACTTCATTCTTTTTCATTCCTATAATTCAGATTTTCTCATTACTGGACACAGATGGCAAAATATAATTTTATTAACTATAACCATTTGTTTTGCAGTTCATCAATTAAATTCCAAAGAGTACAGAGACTAGTTCATGCCAGCCATTAACAAAAACAAGTTAGTATCTAGAGCTATAATACAAATGGCTATAGATGTTGCATGCAGTGCTTCAAGATCATTTGTTGCTATGACAGTAATGAAGCAGAGTAGCTGGGGTCTCTGGAATCTCAGATTTTCCATGTTCCCGGAGAGTTAGAGGAAAATACGAACTCTCTCAGAGAGCTGAACTTCATTCCTTCAGAACTACAATGAATTAAATTGTTACAAAATACAAAATATACTCTCTGCTCATTAGAAAAAAGGAAAAAGAATAGTTTGCAAAGTTCCTGGACAGCAACAACCTCTACTCCCAACACTAATATGAACCATCAGGTAAATGCCAAGCAAGGTAAACTGATGACTTTCCAAAATCTCCAGTATCAAGCACAATTTTGGTAGAAATGAATGAGAAGTACACTTCAAAATCATTCCCTGTTCTAATGCATCTATTTCTTCCATTTACTCTGAAAAGAAGTTCTTTCCTGTAACTGCTGACCACAGAGCAGTTGCTCCATAATCACTCTTCCTAAACAACCTAGAGAATGCCTACTTTTTATGTCTATATATATATTTTTTAATGCAGATATGCTCTTTTCTTTCATGCTCACACTGGTTTACAGTGCCTGTAATAATGCTGAATCACATCAAGACATTTATGAATATCATGGTCTGGTGGTGATTAACATTGATAAACTGCTAGCTCACAAAAGGTATCATCTTAGTTTCAGAAGTCTCTGAATGTAATTTGAAATCTAGTCCATGTGCTAAGATATAGGATAACCTATGCTCTGATAGGAGCCCAGACTATATAAGCTATTGGAAAACAAATTATGCATGTGTCTTTGACAGAATAGGGAACCCATGTGCAAAACAGACAATTCAGAGCATTTGGCTTCTCCAAGAATTGTTACTACACAAAAATTTGCTAGAAATAACAATGGTATTTGGACTTTGAATGTTTTCTTTCTTTGACTCAAAAATACCCTGTAATGATTGTAAGATGATGACCATAGCCTACTGCAAAACTTATGCGTTATGATAGTCAGTCTGTAGTAAACCTCTGGAAATGATCACACATCATCATATCTTCCTGACCACACATAACTTCCCAGTGTACCACTGATGGCAGATGTATTTCGACAATGACTATGGATAGAATTCTTTACAGAAGACTCAGACTATGTTCTTTATGCCAGGCCTACCCATCTGCATCCCTGTTTGCAGCCAACAAGAATACAAAATTTTGCAGATTTTGTTCCAGGGGCAGTCAGAGTCCAATCTCTTTAGGAGCCACCTTCACCATGTCACAGTTGGGTAAAACTTGTTTTTGTTTACTACTGATGATCCTGAATGCCAGAGGAGTAAAACAGTTCTTGCATAAACAGATTACACATAGCCAAGACTTCTTCATTTCAGATGTCCATTTTCTCTTGTTCTAGCCTAGGATTGGCATGAAAAAAAAAATCTCTTCTTTTGCACCTTAAAGCATTACATATGGATATATCCTGATTTCAGAAGATTGTGTTGATTGCAAGCTTAAACGTGCTACCTAACAATAAACTGGAATCTATTAGAATGGCATGAATTTCTATGAGGAAAAAAATATCAAGAGATCATTTTCACTTTTCTTGCCTACTAGTCAGTACTGCTGTTGCTAATTTGGAAAACCTCCTTTATTATTATTATTTATTTTTTTTTTGGTTTACAATTCCATATAGTATCTGAAAATGCCACAGTCAAATACTGTTTCATGATATTGCATTCAGTTTCTATAAAGTCTGTCAAAGGCCTTTACAGTTTTTTCACTATTATCAAATATACATCCATTGTTTCTTTCATTTCTCATGACACCTACACTGAAGCATTGGTCACAGTCTCATTACTCTCTCTCCATCAAAGTTGCCTTCCTTCTGAGTGTAATGTCTGTTACAGAGGCAGTGGTGCAGGGAGAGCTATCTGACCTCTCCTGTGCAATGTCTCATTGCAGCAACGGTCCTTCTAGATTACATTCAAAAAGGTTTCTCAGTTTTAATTTTATTATTATTATTATAATTTTTCAGAATTAACCAAATTATTAAATTGTGTCTTTCCTTAAGCTTTGGGCTAGTTTTGAGAATGGCATTCACTTATAAAATTGTAGAACGGCTTTAAACTTCTGCTTTCACACAACTAAATTCTTTGGTTATCAGCTTGGTTTTATTATCTCATCATGTGATTTCTGTAGAGGTTCCTACTCTTAACTATATCAACAAACAAACAAACAAACAACAACAACAACAAAAAACACATTGTATTTCTTATAGGACAGTTCTACCATAGTTTTTTTTCTTCAGCAGAGGAAGCCTTCATTTATATAGTTTGCTATTTGGAAATCTCTCACAGTGTTGTGTGTACAAAAGCAACCATGCATAAGAAATTTTAAAGCTATGTACAAAAAAATGCCTATTTCACGTACAATCACCATGCACTTACCTGTACCTCAGGTTCATATAATTTAATATGTCCAGATAAAGCAGAAGCACCAGATCCATGGCCAGGAGTAAAAGCAAGAGAAAACTGGACATAAGTCTTTGAGAAAAATAGATGAAGTCATCTAATTGACATAAGATACGCATAGATGTTTTCAGTAGCTGTTTGTCTTTCAGTGTCACCTATGAGCAAATGATGACATACAGTCTTTGTGCTTGCCTAGCATTCTGAAGACACTTGTGACAAATAGGGTCACATAATGATGGTGCTTAGCAGATTTGGGAATAAGTATTGCTACCATTACTTCAGAGGTCATTTTTAGCTTTTTGAACTTCAAATTAGGGTCCAATCATCGTCAATCCCACTGTGTGTTTTGGAAAAATGTCTGTGATAAATGAAAGATATGCAAAACTGCTTTGTTTCTGTTGTTTGTCTGTTTGTAATGTTGGAGCTAGGGTTATTCCTTTTCTTTATAGATCATAAATAACTGTGATATAGAAGAGCCTTATCAGAACTGTGTATATCAAAAACCTTGAATGTGACCACATATCTGTGGAATAGAATTGAAATAAGCAATAGCTATCTTGATTTTGAAACCAGATATTAAGACAAGCCAATGATAATTCACGACAATAGTTTCAAAGGCCATTTTAATGGTTTTTTTTTGTTTGTTTGTTTGTTTGTTTTGTTTTTGTCCATTATTCTCAGCAAGTATGCCAACAAATGCTCTCAGAAGTGCCTTCATTCCGTTTGAAGTCATCTGCAAGTTCCTACTACATTCAGTGAACTTTCACAAGAAACAAGATTATTGAAAACTTGCAGAATTTATATATAGTGCTGCATTTCCAACCCCTAATGATTTGCAGTTTATGAATCCAAGACATCTATTTTAATAAATCCCAAAACAGGATTATTTCCATCATCCTGATCTTTATTGAAACCTTCTGAGCACATCCCTTGAAAGACATGAAACAGTGAAGAGCTACTGTTGGAATTTAGGAATGTCACAAAGGGGTAATGTCTCATATGAAAAATCCAAATGTCTGAAAAACCTTGCTTAAACGTAGCTGCCATTGTTAAGTTTCTGTCCTCTTGCAAGTCCTTAATCTGTTCTGGGAAGAGAAGTGTGTACATTTGGTTTCACTCATCAGAGAGCTAGGAGACAGAATAATGTTCAATAGTGATGTTAATCACAGCACAACAGTTTCCACTGAAATAGGTCTGTAGAGGATTTATTCTCCCATCTATGCAGGTGTATAAAGAATTCTCTTAATGGGTGGTGCCTATACTCTGGTAAAGAATAGACCCCTTTGTATTAAAATTACATGTCTGGGGTTTTAACATAAAAACTGAAAAATCCCACTGTGCAAAACTGACTTAAACTCAATTTTCATTTCCCCCTCTTACAATGTCAAGATGCCTGAGTGCTCAAGTGACTGAATAAGTACTAAATATTTAATGCATGGAGGTTACATTAACTGAGTCTTTGATCTGAAACTTCTTAAAAACATCTTAAAAGCCCTTCAAAAACGGGTTAGTATTTCATTACAGTCACTTAAAATAGATTTATTTTATCAAAACATCCTGTCAGAAACCCCAAAGCTGTGATTAATAACCTACAGCATTTTGACTAAAGCATCTCCTAATACTAGTTTCTTAGTGTATCAACAGATTGTCCATTGTAGAAAAAAAAAGTCCAGCCTTGTCACCTGTGTTTGGCGCTTGCATGTATTCAGGGTTTCTCTGCTTAGTTTCAGCAGTTATGGACATTAGAATTCACAGTGGAATTCTTCATGTTGGCACTATTCAGACACGTCTTTAATTTTGAGAATAAATTATTTTTATTTATTTATTTATTTATTTATTCATGGAATAGTGTTTGTAGGGCAGTTTTCTACAAGTGTTTTTGTGTAATAAAACTTGCAAGTATTTGGGCAATAAGAACAATGGGATAAGTAAATAACTGATAACATTCTGGGAAAATTCTGCATCTTTTTCATCTGTACGTAGTAACTTGAGAGAAACCCTTGCTGTGCCATGACTGTAATTTTGTTATTTAGAATTTTTTTATTATTATTATTATTATTTGACATTTAAAGGCAACAGATTACAGCATGATAATACATGAGTATATGGTAGACTTGTAGATGACAGGAGCATACACAGATACAGGTTTCTATCTGATGAATTTCCATTGCATCCAGCAGACCTGTTTCGTGAGAGAACTTGAGCCAACCAAATCTGTCTTTCCCCCTTGTTCCTTCTCATTGGGTTTGTACACCTGTTGATCCCATTCTGAAATTCCCAGTCTTTTTTGTTCTAACACAATGTGAGCACACAACTTGTATGTTCACACAGGTTTCTTACATGGCTTCATCACAAACAACCTGGACATTCTGCTTTGAATTTTGAAATGCAGTTCATGAGTTTTTAGCTCATTTCTACTTCTGAATTTGTACATACCAAGCAGTGGAAAGAAAGCTGAAAAGATCAGTTTAGGAACTGGTCTGCTTCTCAATCCTTAAGAACTAGTTGATTAAAACCAAATGTTAAGCATATTCTGGGATACTAAAGGAAGTTAAACACTAGATTTTGAGCTCGCTAGCATCCCGTGCAGTCATATGCTATTACTTTCTCAAAGTAAAAGGTAAAGATTTCTTCCTTAGACTCCCCCCAATACTAGTGAAAGGCACATAGCTAAATCTTCAAGAAACACTTTGAAAATGTATTCCTTATTTCTTAAGGGAAATGTATTTTTTTCAGTATATAGCTTGTGTCAAGCATGTTTTGCATATAAAAACCATGTGTAGATTGAATCCTGTTATATAAAACAAGACTGGCTTTCTGTGGAGTTCTTTTGTAGTACTAACATTAAAAGGGTTGTTATAAATAAAAGTGGAATATAATTATAAATGCCCTTCTGAGGAAAAAAAAAAAAAATCCTTGATTACCTTTGAATTCTTTTGCCCTTTAAAAAGGTTATATTTAACTGGTTCAGTTTCTTACTTGATGTTTCCGTTCCCAAGGGAAATCAGCCTCCAGTACGAACTATTTCAATTGGGTTACATGACTTTACTTTGTGTCTTGCATTTGTTAACAGACAGGTTATATAACACTGCAGGCTAAATATGCATTGCTCTGTTTTCAGCTACCATTGTTACTCTGTGTTTTTAGGGATGGTCAGAGGGGTGAGAAGTGGTTTTCAAAATTTCAGCTGAAATTAACCCTTCCTGCACAAGCAACTTGACAGTAAAGACCCAGGAGTCCTGTGCAATTATAGATGTATGTTACCTATCATCCATGTGTTTTATGACCAAAAAGAAGTGTGTCAAATTCTGCTTTTATTCACAGTGGTATGAAATATATTAGCACAGTTGACTGGTAAAATTTCCTTGAGTAGCATTTCCATGTTGCAGCTGAGAAAGTAATGGCAGCATGTGTGTGCTACCTCACTGAAACGCTGGAGGCTGAATTATAGCGGGATATTTTCCACTTCTAGGTAGGTTGGTATTGAATGGTTTTAGATTCGTTAATTAAAAAACATACTACATCAAGTAGTATGTTTTTCTGGTAGAGGAAGAGATGAAGGGACCTTTAAAAATATATCATTAACAAAAGAGAGAAAAGAAAAAGAAAAAGGATTTTCATCCAGGGTGTGTTTTTGTTGTTGTTGTTTCGGTTTGGTTTTATTTTGGTGGGGGTTTGCTTTTCCTTTTAGTCACTGATCAATATGCCCATGAGGATGCTATATTTAGAGAAGAAAAGCAAGCAAACAAGAATCTTAACTAACTAGCTGGAAGTTGATTGTAGCATGCTGGTGCTCAGAGAGTTGATAAGAGAGGAGGAAACATTTATGCTGAGAATCAGCAAAAGCAGGAATGTACTTTACCACTTTGCTTATTTCATGTCACAAATCCAACATACTATACATAGGCCCTGGAGATAAATTCAGAGTACTTTTTAAAATTGCATAGCATAAAATTTGAAATGGGATGGATATCGAAATATGGCAAATGATATTTTGATTCAGAAAGCAATAGTTTTTGTATATGAGAGACTACAATCATGGTAAAAGTAGGAGTAAATTAGTGAATAGGCTAACAACAATCTGTAGATCCCTTGTGTATAGGCTAACAACAATCTGTAGATCCCTTGTAGATACGTAGCACAGTGGATGCATTCACCAGTTGTTGTTCTGGAAGCTAATTCCTTGCAATAGATGGCATGTATATAGTACTATCACTTTTACCTATATAAATTCAGAGAGCTCAGTTAGAACTTGTGATTTTTATTACTGTAACTTATTGAGAAAGGATATGTTAAAAACATGTACTTGTGGATATGAGTTGGTGAAGATTTTAGGCATGGTTTCTGTTTTGAATTGATTTGGGAATTTCTTTTTATTTATTTATTAAAAATGTATATTCTATCCAGAATGATTCCTAGAGTATTTCAGAGCACTGTTGAGTAAGTGAAACTAGCTGTATATTTCTTCAGTCACCAGCGCTCTCGGAAGGCACCTTTATTTTTACACTTGCTTACTGATTGATTATATATATATATTTAAATAAAGCTTTTGTGCTTTTTAGTGTGATTTAAAAAATGTATTTAAAACAATCACTTTAAATTTTAGGATCTCATAAAATAACAGGATATATTTTTATTAGTGCTTCCAGAACATTTTTTCTTCCCCCTCCCAGAGCTTATTCCTTTTATTCACTTGTGAGCATGTCTTGTCTTGCCTTTAGGATGAACAAAATGCTGTTTCACATTTGACATTCACATTGGAAGTCTCATCTTCTGTGTGAAAACCATACAGTGACAGATTTACATTAAATTATTTTTTTCGTCTTTTTTTAATTATTAGTATAAATTGCTTGCATGCCTCTTTCTGTAATTTAAGTTTATGTAAAGTTTTCATTTAAATAAATCCAGACTTCTCCAGTCTGGTTTACTGGATGCCTGAAGTTATTCTATGTTCAGGGCTAGCAGTTAGTGAAGACTTCTAAGAGACAGAAATTTTGAATTGTATTTGCAGTTCTGTTTTTTTTTTTTTTTGTGTGTGTGTGTGTGTGTTTTGTTGTTTGTTGTTGTTGTTGTTTTTAGGAAAACATTGGCATGCTTTGTTGTTTTTTGGGGAGGGAGTTCTATTAATATTTGCAAAAGAAGTTTGAATCAGAATATGAAATATTCACTGATGCCTAATGGACCTAACCCCTTTAAAAGCCACAAAAAAATGTTTTTTGCTCATGTTCTTTTGCATTGACTATCTATCATGCAATAGGTTGAATTTCTTGTTTACTGTTCCTATACTCTTAAACGTTCATATACCTGCAGAGCTGATGTTGATCTTTCTAAATTGTCCTGTATCTAATTTATTTGTTATGAGTCACTTTAGATATGACACTTTTTAATTCTTAGCTAAATTATTGTTATGTTTTAAAATGTGATAGCTCAAAACACTCTGAGAATTAGCTTCAGTCTTAATGTATTGCTTGTGGTATCTCTGTATGTCTTATTTCCTAGAATGCACTTGATTGTGCAATACATTCAGATAGCTAGGGAAGAATGGAAATATGCCTTGAGAACAATGTCCCACTCCATAGCTTTTTGCATAGTTGTTACTTTAATCAGTATCTCAGTAGTAAAGACACAGTGCGATCAAAGTCCTGGTTTTCTCAGTCTCCTCCTGCCTGTAAAGGCACTTTCTTATCTGCATTCAGTAAGTGCCCTGAAGGTCTGCAGCAGCATCCAGACTCTTTATTGCCTTTAACTTATCCCCAAGCTCTTTCTGCCAAGTCAGCCAATGTGTTTACAATTTACCTTATTCAACATCACCCAAAATCAATCTTGCCCACTTATTCCTTACTTTGATTTGTTGTGTTAGACCATGTGTCCTCATATGCAAATTGCTTCTTTGGTTTTCTTCAAGCTTTTGGTATTTGGAAGCAGATTTCTGTAGTTTATTGCAGAAGAAACTGCAATAAATACAATATATGTATATTCATATATTTATATATAAATATATATTATATTTATAATATATTTATATTTGTAATATATATTATATTTATAATATATTTATATTTGTATATTTATATAAATATAATAGCTTTTTTTCTGTTTTGCTTACAGTTGTTGTCATGACTATGTTAATCAGAGCAGCAACTTGGGAACAGGAGCTCTTAACTGTTCTTATTCTCCACCATCTTCATTAATATTGGTCTAGTGTCCAACCTGTAGCCAGAATAATAGTGTGTATACTCTGATTTTAATGTTCTTTGCATCAGTGTTAACTTTGTATGTGTGTGGTAAAGATCATCTAAACCTCGTACTTCAAAATGATTTTATCCGTGGACGTATGGGAGTTAAACTTTCTTTCCCTTACAGTTTTCATTAGACAGAGACTTACTGGTACCATGGCAGAATGCTCAAATAAGCATTTTAATGTTGAATAAAGGTCAACGCACTGAAATTTGAAACCATTAATCCTTTTGCTCTTAAAGAAGGCACAACTTTAACAGACTAAATAACACATTAAATAGCAGGCTTAAAGTTCTGAAAAATGAAATGAAAAATATACCTTTAAATTACTAATTTAGATTTCTAGAACTTTTAATTTTCTGTTGATTTAAGCATCATAAGGTTATTCTCCTCTCCTCTCCTCTCCTCTCCTCTCCTCTCCTCTCCTCTCCTCTCCTCTCCTCTCCTCTCCTCTCCTCAA
>NC_048900.1:24424779-24467642 GCF_011077185.1 Oxyura jamaicensis | reverse complement strand
TTTTTCTTTTTCTTTTCTTTTCTTTTTCTCCCCTCCCCTCCCCTCCCCTCCACTTCTCTCCTCTCATTTTCTATTATTTTCTTTTATTTTTAATCCTCCTTTGTAAAGATAAACATTACTATTGCCCTCTATTTGTCTTCCAGTTTCTCTATTGTCCTTTATAAGTTCTCAAAGTTAAATCTTAATGGCTTTGAGATTCTTAGTTAGCTCTTTAAGTACTGTTGGATAAAGTTCATTACACTCAGCTTGTTTAAAAACATCTACCTTACCTAAGTACTCTGAAAATTGTACCTTACCCATTTGAGGCTCAAGTCTGGCTCTTTGTCAGCAATATTAATTGTGATGGCTACGTGACTGCAATTGACCTTATAACAAAGACTGAGGTGAAAAAAGATATTCATTAGTCTTTTTGGCATCATTCATCATGTTCGATTCCTTTCTTAAGGAGTGGACCAATCTGCTCCCTGATCTCCCTCTTACTGAAGTATCTATAAAGAGATTTTCTGTGCTTCTTCTTCCTTGGTGTTTGCATGTCATCTTATACCTAGTCATTTGGATTTTTTACTTTTATACCTACCAAATGGTTAGTTACTCTCTACTGCTATATTAGTTATTGTTCTGTAGGAGTAGTCTGTGTTTTTATTTCTAAATATTTAATTTCATATTTCCTTGCACTTAATCATACAGAATTTGAACCAGTCCAAATAGCGACCCAGTTTGTGTAACTAACCTGCCCCTCATAATCCTCATAATCGTTTAGTGTTCTGTCTGTCTGTCTCGTCCACAGATGACAGCTGTCACCTTTTCTTCTAGATCCTAAGTTAAAGGATTGGACAGTGTGAAGGTAATACCTATTTTTGTGGATTTCAATCAAAAATACCTGCATTTTATGATAATTCTTTACTTTCTGGCTCTGGAAATTACCTTTAATTAGTTCTTATGCATAGAACATAGGCTTTATTGAATTTATGGAATTACTATATTTTAAATCCTAGTGACAATTTAAAGTAAGTTGAAAGCTTCATGAAAGTATTTCAGCAGAAATCAGTTGTATTTCATGTTTGTACTGAGATTTTTAGTCTTGAAGAAATGGAAATCCAGAAGTACAAATGGGAAGAAGGTAGGACCAGAAGGCTGGATTAGGATGAGTAAATGAATAAGAATATAGCAATATACCAAAACTTCCCTCTTATCTGTAAGAGAATATTTTTTTTGTGTGTGTGAAATTGGGGAAAACAAAGCAAAACAAAACAAAAACAGAGAGGACAAGAAAGAGACCTCTGCGTGTGCTCCTTTCAGGAGCATATATCCTTAATATCTCCATTCCTGTTTCTTCTATTTCTATGTCTCTGATACAGACATACAAAGCTCCAACAAATGAATGTCCTATCACTTACACCTACAGCCAGAAAAACACCTAAGCACATGGAGATCAGTTTATTCCTAGCCTTTGAATCTGCCAAGTGTTTTGGATGGTGGCTTCCATTGTTTTGTTGATCACACTTTATAAGTACTATTGCTTTTGACGTTTATACTGAATGAAGGGCAGCTTCACAGAGGTCTATGACTGCTCATAGATCAAAGACATATTTGCTAGCTGTCACCAGCCCTGTCCAATATAATGATATGCATCGACAATTATGATGCTAAGTGCATTGTGATTGTTCGTAGATCATTTCTTGATTTAACCAATTGAAGTAGCTATAATATCATTGGTGATACAACAAATATAAGGAGAGAATAAACAATTTGATTAATATTGTGAACTAATGAGATAGGCCATTTCCTTGCAAGGAAACTTGAAGGTTAATCATTCATACTCTAACAAAAAAAAAAAAAAAAAAAATCAAGCTTTCTGAGATCATATTATAGCTAATTGAAGAAGGCAAATTCTAAGTATGAGTCATCCATTTCTTATGTGTAGCCTTGTTTATTATATGACTAGATCTGACTTGCCAGTTAGGATTTCCTCATGTGGAAATGTATTTCTCTCCATATTTGGAGGATAGCAGTGAATGTGACTCTGTCACATTTCATTACTTTAGACTTTACTCTGTTTCATTTCACTCTGCAGTAGGACTGCTTCTGAAATGGGATTATTGACCCCTACCATTGATCATGCTGCCCCAGTATGTGTGTGCGTGTGTGTGTGCAGTTAGTACTACTATCAAAATATGAACATCTGAAGGTAAAAATAATACATGATCTGCAGTGTAAATAATATCTATGGATCTTTGCTTTTTCTTTCTTTTTTTTTATCCCCCTTTCTTCAGAGGCTAGCTTAGTCTGTCAGCAGGATGAAAGGAAAAATTGCTACACTTGTGCTAAATTTCCCCTGGGAAAGTAAATTATGGACAAGCCTCCAAGGACAACCCAGAAAGAAAGGGATAAGGTATTGATGCACACTATACCTCTCACTCTTTTTTCCTTGTCCCACAATTGAGCGCTCCTTCAATGAAAAGTTACGAGTTCCTTGTTAAATTGAATTTCTCTCCTCCTTGTCTCACAATTTATTGTGATGCTGAAAATTTTATAACTTGGTAAAAACTGGCGGCAGCCTCATTTGTCCCCACAAAAGGTGATCCAGGTTTGAATAGGTTTTGAAACAGAGTTATGAATGCTCACACTTAAAGACAGATAGTCATGTCAGTTCCTAGTTTACAGGAACTATTTTAGTTACTGTATTTTTTTCACCCATTTTGACTGTAACGTGTTTTTTTTTTTTTTTTTTTTATTGGGGGTGGGGGGAGGGAGTAAGACTGTGGAAGAAAGGATGGTCTGGAAGAATAAAATTTTAAATGGTGAATGAGTATAATTTTGTGAGGTCTCTCTAAGCATTGTCTTTTGTTTTTTTAAAGAGGTACTGACATAACTTGCCTCTTAAATTTCAACATTTTGGTGGCCACCAGAATCTCAAGAGACAGTTTTAAAGAGAGATTTTATGGAGTTATTTTTAACCATGTTCATAGAAGCTTTGGTTGTTGATTCTCATGTTGATAAGCATCCTTCTTGGTTTTACTCCAAATGCTGTGACTAATGGCATTGAAAATATGAACCATACAGCTCTGATGGGAGTGTGTTCTGGAAGGGGTTGCACACTGGGCACCCTGTGACTCACCAAGAAATGGATCAGTGCAGAATTTAGCCAACACACAGAATCAGAGACAGACAAAAATTAGTGACTGTATCACTGCAGTAACGTTGATGATATACATGTAGTGAGCCAACTATATATGCCTGTATAACTTTTTACCTAAATGTATGTTAATAATGGACAGAAAAGGGGAGATGTTAGATTTGAATTTTGTTGGATTTGGTAGTGGTCTCTTTCTTTCCCATACTCAGAGGAAGAAAATGGTGAAAAAAAAAAAAAAAAAAAAAAAAAAAGTAAATGCTGGAATTGGTGAGGGGAGGGAAGAATGAGTCTGCTTTCATCCTCGGATACTTTGATACACCAATATTTGACTCTGTTATGTCCTACAGCTCCCACAACCTCTCTTGTAGCACGGCTCTTTCTGCCCAAAGGAGTACTGAAGTTGTTAATGCTTTCAGGTTTCCTAAGAATTTCCATTTTTTCTTGTGTCTTCAGAGGTGAGCTGATGTGAACTGACCAGTGTGTTGGTTGTCTATCTCTCTTTGCAAGATTTGCTCATGGTGCTGATAAATTCCAGCTTTCACTGACCCTTGGTGTGGTGTGTTTGTATTTTGGTTAGAGATACAGCAAAGAAGACAGTGCTGTGAAAGGGCTGTTCGTTTGGATGTTCAGGAAGAGTTGAAGTGATGAATTTTCCTGATGCTGATGAAGCTTGATACTTCAATGGATCAGGAAAAGTCATTAGTAGACTGGCCACTAGAAACACTGACTGGTCTCTCAAAATGGACAAATGTTTTGAGACTGATGTCTGATAGCCTTAGAATTCAGTTCTTGGTGTGGTTCTTGCTGTGCTGTTATGTAAACCACAGCAGAGGTTTAAATGGAAAAAGAGCTTCTAAAAATTTGTTAATACTCAATGTGAGTGGCACCTCTTTTATCAAATCTAAATGTTGGAAAGAAATTTCCTTGTTTTTTTGTTTGGCTGTTGTTGTTTCCCCAGGAGCTTTCTCTCCAGTGATGTAGGGTGTTTAATTCTGGTAAAACAGAAAGAAGAAAGACTGACGTGCTACATGACATTCCAGTTATGGAAGAAAAAGAAATGTAGCAGATTGACAGGCCAATAAAAATACGCATTAGGTTTTTCTTCCTTCCAGGGATATGTGTGTGGAAATTTGGGACAAGAAAAGGATGGGGAGGGTGAAAGATGTGTGTGATTAAACATACAAGTACACATATATATGTCGTCATATGCCTATGTACACAGAAATAAAGGTAATAATGTATTTAAAAATAAAAATAAAAATAGTGAGATTTTCATTTTTCATCATGATAACTTAAGCTGGGCCTGAACTGATGTTACAAGCAGAGCAGAATTTCCTCTCTGTAAGTTGTTGTAAATTAGAGAAACCAAGGAATTTTTCCCTTTCTGGTGCAGTTTTAATTCAGAAACATGAGTAGCACTTTGCTTCTGTTGAACCATGTTTGCATGATATAAAGACTGGGAATGTGAGGATACTAAGAGTTTAAGATATGAAGAGAGTAAAGCTCTCTAAATGCTTAAGATGGATTTAAATATATTAATCAAAAGTTTTATGTAACTTGTAAAAATGATCTTGAAGTTGGCAGTTAAATTATATTTCACGTTGCGTTTTGGATTTGATACCTTGGTTTGAGCTCAATACATGAAAAAGGGAGTGGTATTTTGGATGAAGTCACCCTCCTGAGAATATCTGCTAGTCTGAAGTTGCAGAGATATAATAAAATGATGCAATTCACAAGTAAAGCTTTGTCTTCCTTTCTTGGAGGAGAAGATTGAGGATTGTGTCAATTTGTGCTTTGGAGATAGTTCTACCGTTTGCCAGGTCCTTGAAACACTTTTTTTTTTCATTTTTTTTTTTTTTTTTTATTATTATTATTTTTTTGGTAAGAACAGGTTGTAGTGTGGCCTGTTAGAAACTACCTGGTTTGCAAGCAAGTTTAGATTTTTGATAGTCCTTTCTCAGGCATTTTTCTTAATCACTTGGTTTTCTGTGTTGCTAGGTGTAGCACAAAGGATTTATAGAAGTCAAAATGAAAGACTAACCAAAATGCAACAGCTGTTGCTGTTTTCTCTGTTGCTCATAGAACACTGTCTCCATGTTCAGTCTTCTTACTGGCTTCTTATTCTTACCATTAAACTCAGTCTTCCTTTCCCTCTCTCTGCATCAGCAGTTCTCAGTCTATATTGCTGGTCTCTGCTGCTGCTTCTGCCTAGCTTATTTTTATTCTACAAATCAGTCCAAAGATATCGACTTTGCTAGCCATTGCCTTACACCTGGCCTCCTCTGTGCCTGCAGTGCCCCTGTGGGTACCAGAAGTCCCAGCAACTCTGATAACATTTGGCGTAAACAGTAAGAATATAGGAGTGCCACACCCAGAATAAGAAAAAGATCTGCTTTTAGTAAAATTTATATAGCTTTGCCATAAATCTGTCATTCTCAAGGGCACAGGCACCCTTGTAATGTGTAACAGAGAGAAAGGAGGCAGAAAGGAAAATGTCAACCAGTTGTTCTGTATCTTTTCCTTCTCTCCTTTACACTCTTTTCCTCAGAAAGTTATTCAATTTCCTGAAGTACTGTGAATAATGTACCGTTTACCTTTAGGCAATGGAGAAGAGAAGAGAAAGGGTGAGGAGTGGCATTGCTGGTGTTTGGGGTGCAGAAGAGGTTTTTATTTGTTTGTTTTTAAGACTGGCAAAAGTGGAGTGGATAGTGGGATAAGCATTGGAAGAGATGGTTTCAGATGGTTTTAGGACAGATTGGGAAGTGGGATATATGTGTGCATTGTGAGAGAGGCATTAGACACAACTGTTAGAAAAGAGAATCTTGAGAAACAGTTCCCTAAATCATTAGAAATAATACTCCTGGCTGCAGCCTGTAAATAATGCTAGGACAGCCTTTAAAATTGCTGAGTACACTGTCCAAATATTCCTTCCAAGCATACTTGGAAATGATGGACTGCCAATAACAAATAGTAAATAGCCCTAGTGATACATGCCTTATGATTTCTTGTTACGGTTTGAGAGCGTGTTCGTTTTTACATTCATAAGATGAAAGTTGAATCTATTACAATACAAAACTATATTACATATGTGATATATTAGACACCTACATCTGTACCTCATGACTATAAAAGTATTTTACCATGGATAAAGAGAAAAAAGTATTTAGATTAGGATTCTACCTGACAACTTTTGTTCGTGGTGGTTTGGTTTGGTTTGGTTTTCAGAATGTGATACTGGGAGTACCTTTCAAATAAGACATTCTTTTATTTTAAAAAAAAAATATACTTCCATGTGTTTTTATGTCTCCCGTGAGTTTGAAAGAAGATGACAAAGATTATCTTCCCTTGTGTTTTATGACTACAATATATACAAATGGTTTTTGCCCTCTATATATGGCACAGCTTTTCTTGCCCATCAATTAAATCATCTATCTATCTATTATATATATATATATATATATTTTTTTTTTTTCAAAAAGGACAGTTCTTGTACCTCCCATTTTCAAATGTTCTGCACTATTACTGGTTAGCCAGAGTCAGCATGAATTGCAACAAGAATTAACTTTTCTAGCACTGAGATTACATGAGCATGAGAAAAATAACTTGTGCATACATATATGTTCTGTTTATTAGCTAAACCCCTCTTTAAAGATGTTTTTTGGAATGTTGGTAGTTCTTCAAGCAGCTCTTTGAATATGGCGCATTTTATCTGCACTGTGTGCATATTTATGTGTATGCAACCTAGCAGTGGGAATGGAGGAATCCCTTCCCTCCTTAGGGCCTGCAGAAATCCCCAGATCCAAGTTGAGCTGTGATCTCCTAAGACAGCTGCCCTTTCAGTTTCTTACCTGGGGTTGGAAGTGCTTTTAATTACTTTTTCTCCTTTCCTGCTCTTGGGAGAGTAATCTTTCCCAGCTTCATTCAGCCAAGCATCCTAGTGTGGTTAGCCAACGCATGACATTTAGTCTATAGCACTGCTTAACATTCCCCCACAGTGTGAGGATTCATACTTGAAAGGGCTTGAAGGAGAAGGAAGTGTAACAGTTCTTGTTCAAAATGTGTGGTTCATAACTACCTTATCACACTTTTATCTAGTGCCTCTCCCTCATCTTGCCTGATGGATTTCCAGGGAGGTTGAGAGGAAATGATGCTCTAGGATAGGCAATTTTTCTTTATGGTAATACGACTGGTTTACTTCAAGGTACTCATGTGCCATGCAACTGTTACTGAGGTCAAAGACATCAGTGGCTACTTTCCAGTGTTTATATGCACACTTATAGAATCATATCTGATTGCTACTTATCAGAGAAGAACAGTTAAATTCAGTAACATTTTCCCTTTTTTTTTTTTTTTTTTTTAATCTGTCTCGCAATATTGAAATGAATAAATTCTGTCGTTGCTTTCAAAAGAAGGAACAGGTATCTACTTCTAGACTTTCCAATGGATGCTGAGGATGTGATTTATTTTTCTTTTTTTGCTTTTAAGTTTGTGTACAGAATTCAGAGTCATACAAGGGATATTGCTCTGTACAAAGGAAATGTAAATGTCAATTTTCTGAATATCATTCTGCTGACGCCCAGTCTGAATCTCTTGTGATATACCTTGCTAAATTGTCAGGCATTCTCAGCTATATTGGACTTTCACAGAAACTTCAAATATTTAGCACCATCAGACCTGGAGAAGGTTGTCTCCAAAACACCTGAAAGGTGAGAAAATAGTGACAAAGTTTGACTACTTTGAGACTGACAGCTTTGGGTTTGCTTTCTAATGCATGTTCTAACTTCCTATGTCTGCAAAAATATACATATGCACAAACACTTAGATTTTGTGTGTTGCACTGAAGTGCTACAGGAGGTAGATAGAGATATATCATCATACAGATGTAATGTCATTCTGGGCTACTTTAGTATAGCTGCCAAAGTCTGGTGCAATTGTGTGCGTAGAAACGCCAAGGTCCTTAATGAAATGGTCAAGCCATTTTGTACCTCTGTTAATTATTAGTATTAGTCTATTTCAGGAAAAATAAAAAAATAAAAAAAAAATAAAAGTGTTCTCTAAAACCTATTTTCTTTGTCATCAGCAATGCCAAGTCTCCTTTTGCCTGGTTGGGTTAAGAGCCAAGCTGCTCAGCTCTGTCAAAACGGAGGCAATTCTGTGTGGGTGCCAAAGCAGAACTTGCTAGTTTCTAGTCGGCTTTACAGCCACAAAATGCCGAATGAATGGGATACAAGTGGCAGCTGAGGTTCACAACTCAGGATCACAGCTCTGGGTTTTTGTACCAGAATTTCTGCTGATTTCAATTTTATGCCTTCAAGTCCTTTTTTAGACAAAGTCCCAAGCAATGTGGCTGACATTGCTGTCAGAATATAAGCTCAATTTAGGCAAGATTGTTTCTTTCCTCATTTAAAATGGCACGTATATATATGACTGCATAGTCAGAACAGATAATTTCTGTGAAGGCATTCTCAGGACTCTATATGGTCTCTGTGATCTTTTGAATAACAGTGTGAATATTTACTCTCCAAGTATGTCTGTAGTGCACAACATGCAAACAGTTCTGATTTCTGAGCAAATTTTAAACCAGACTGTGTGCTACATGTGATGTGATTGCTATACTGTAGTTTATGTTCAGTAGCCACTTGAGCTCCTGTGAGCTCTCTGTGCTTCGCTGCCCGGTGGCACATACCCTCTGTGTCAGAACCTTTGGTGGGCTGCAGCCTCTGAAGCTGCACAATTTGGCAAATTGGGAAAACCTGGCAGGAGAGGCATACATCAGTGACTTATCTGATGTGTGCCTCCTCACTGTGTGCTGCCGTGTGTAGTTAAGAAAAAGGGAGTGGGATTGTAGTTAGTGTAGGTAAGAAAAGGAAACACTTATACAGCAGATATTTCCAATCCATACAGTGTCCTGGGAGTCTGCTTTTATGGCAGAATCTGAGCCAGACCCATGGTGCATCCAAGGATTGTTGCTATAAGACTAAAGGAAAGCTCAGGAGGAGGTGCTGTCTGTTTCTATCATTGTCAGGTGAATATGCCACCACCAGCATCTTGAAAATAGTCCGTTTAAAGCTTAGTTGCCAAATCAAGTGGGTGTCACTGTAATCAGCTCTGTGTTTACCCTAAACAGTGCGTGTCCTTATTAGTGCTTTTTCAGTCCCCTCAGACACGCTGATATTGATTGAATAAACACTAACGATAATCTCAATCAGCAGAAAGACATGATATGCACACATACCGTAACCTCGGTGTTACTGTCAATAATGCTGGAAGATTTCATTTGCATCCAACACCTCTGCACCCCTACCCTTGGTATAAACATCACAGCGTTGTTTTTCTCAAACGAAAGTGCAGGAGGGAGTTGAGGTAGGCAGAAAGTACCAGACTTGGAGTTTGGCTGGGACATGCTCCTATTAAGAAAGAGGCAGGGCACCTTTAATTACAAGAATGGTCAGGATTACATTTCTTGCATTGTAGATGAAAGACAATATTTTTTACTTTCTAACACCATTTCAGGGACTTAGTTCTGACTCATAATAGTGGTTGGAAAACTGTGACCTGCTGAATCGTAAGCATCTTAAAGAAACATTTATTTATTTGTATTTTCAATTCCATGATGCTTATATTGCAACATCAGAAGGCAGTGTGGGAACAGATTTGAAGACTTCAGGTTTGGTCATGTTAGAAACTAAGGGAAAGTCTCAAATAAAATGCCTCCATATTTGGTTTACTTATAATGTCTGTTTTGTTGGAATGGCACACAGAATAACCATGCTTCAAATTCTGAACTGTATTAGAGCTCGTGAGCTCTGTTTTGATTCTTTCTTACACGGGAAGAACTCCCATCCATGTGTGACCAACTATATAATAAAAGCAGAAAAAGCAAACACGATCTGTTTTCTTTGACTTCTCTGTCTGCTATCTGCCTGTCTTTCATGGTTTCTTTATGCAAGCAAAAATATTTTGTGAAGCATGAAGCCCTGTGGCAAATGCTAATCTAACCAACAATCAGGAGAATAATTGTTTTGCAGGCAATATTCTCATTCTGTAATAGAGAACAAAAGCTTTGCAATTAAGACAACAGAACATTAATAACACACATTTATCATTCTATATGAGCTTATTATTTCCAGTTCTTTGCAAATAGTTTTAATTTATATACCATTCCTTACAAAGCTGTATGTTAATGTGATCTGCATTGCTGAGTTAGTATCTAGAAATATTTTTAGTAGCTTGCACTATAAACTTTTCTTCTCTGGATTCTTTGAAGGACAGAGCACAACCTTGAAATCAAAGAAAAACTCTTAACTTAGTCTTTCTAGCCTGGTACTCTCTGTCATCCTCTTCCTTCAGTCTAAGAACTGGATTCTAGTTTCCTTTTAAAACAGAAAAAAAAATCCTTAATTTTCATCTCAGTGTTAGCAGGTTTATTCTTCTCACTCATCTATTTTTGCCCTTCATTCTCAGACTTGTATAATGCTCTCATTTGCTGCTTATGCCTAGCTATTCCTTCAGCCCCCTCCTTTTACAGGAGAGTCTGCACAATTTCTTCCTACATTGTCCCATACGTCCAGGCTATTTTTTCCTTCTTGGTCTCTGCGGCTAGTTTACTATACTTGGTTCTCATGCATAATCCCAATATTACTTTCTCCTTTGGTCTCTGAACCAGATGAACTTCCTGGGAATAGAGCCATGACTTCACACTGGTGTCTCATGGCTGCGGATCCACTGACTGAATTCAGAGGAGAGAACAAATTGCATACAGTAAAATGCTGCTGCGTCTGATTTGCAGATATAGGTACTTAATACAGAATTCTTACTGAAAGGGCATTTTTATTCTATTTTAGCCATACTCCATAGCCAGTGGTCTAGTCTAAAAGCTTGTGTAGTTATCACAATTCCCCACCTCTATGCATAGAGAGCTGAACAGTGGTAGAATGCTTCAAACACTAGTGGATGTTATACTTATAAATCTCTTTAGAAATATATAATCTTTTTTTTGTAAATATTGAGGGAGCGGGTGTCAAAGGATTGCTTTAAAATATTGTAAATCAAATATATGAATATAGCTAGGTTGTGACTAATTTTTGTCTTGCTTTGTCTGTTACAATTTGCTGGCTGAGATCAAGGGAATGAGCATGTGAATAAATTACTAATATTTAAACAGAGGTGTTAATTTGCAATGCATGAGCTGCTCCATAGTAACTGCTTATGTGCATGCTCTGACCTGGTGATAAATGAAAGATACTGTCAGTTAGTTTGCATCAGTTAAAGTTAGCCCAAAGAGAACAACTCTTCTTCAGAATTACTTGTCTCTTCTCCTTAGAGAGTATTTGCAGTGAACTACTCATGCAGCTATGCTGTTAGGAAAAAATATAAAAGATAATCGAAGATAAGAAATGGAGTTAGAAGTTTGAGAAAAATATTTGCTTATTGCATCTAGAATTGCAGCCATCATAAATTGAATGAGGTAACTTTCCCAACATAATTATTGGCTTTGCAGAGTAAAAAGTGTATAACATCTGTGAGATCAAGTCCTTCTATTTGATCTTTCTTATATTTGTATAATTCCAGTTTGTTGGCATTGTTTGACATAAAATTCAATTGTCCAGAAGTGTTTTCTAGTGCTCTTTTAGATACCCTTTACTATCTGAGTCATTCACATTGGTCTTGCAAATATGGCACAGATCTACAGGAGAATAACACTTTTCCAAATCGGCAGTGGGAGGCACTTGCAGTTACACAAGGTTCCTGTGTTCAGGCCATTAAATTAATCCTGGCTGCTCACAAGACAAATTTATCCTCTGTATTTCTCTTTATCTTAAAAGTTTAGTGAGCTACATGAGTGTTGTGAGGCTTTCATATCTGTTGGTCTTTCCAACCAAAATAGAAAAAAAAAAAAAAATATTGATATAATAATTTTGGAATACATGAACTTGTATCAGAAATATCAGAAAAACATTAATTTGGGAAAAATTTCACTGGTTTTACTCATTGTACTAACTTTGTTTACTCAGTTTACTTATCAGTGGATCTGAAGAATTCCCAGCTCTTCTTAACCAGTATTGTCAGCTCTCTATAAACTAGTGACACATGCAACCACCTTTAAGAAACAGTTAATGAAGTAAAAAGGACCTTTTAACAATCATTAATAACCACCTATTAAAGATTTAGTATTCTAACTCAGATTCCCAGATCAGTTTTGTCTAATTTCAGTCTCTGTGGAAAACCCTTTATCTTTGCCAGGGTGCAGGGTGATTTATAGGTGGTGGGTTACTAGGCTTCAAAATTAGTATTATTTATCCAGGTGTGCCCTGGTTTTTAATACTTACCACTAAATGTATATATACGTATTATTTCATATGTTCTTATGGTAACAGGATGTGCAGGTTAGATATGGTCCCACAACAGAAATTGCAAAGGATAAAGATAAGCAAGGGAAAGTCAAAGACATCAGAACATGGTATAAAATTTTCATAAATCTAGACACTTAATTCAAAGATTAACGTGTTATGCTGCTAGAGACACAAGTACTATAGGAATATAGAGAATGAAAGAGAAGGACAGGAGTAAGGAGAGCATACCATTTTGTTTCATTTTGTTTTGTTTTTGTACTTTGAAAGACTGAGTTCAAATTGGGGTTTGACAGTGAGATAAATATAGCAAATATATTTTCCACTGTTCCTTTCCCAAACCAAAACAAATGTTTTGCTCCAGGGTATGTTTGGAACATTCAATAAATCAGTAGTAAAAGGAAAAAAATATTTAAACACTATCAAAGTGTTCTTACGCATCTATTGCCATAGCATAATGGCATTCTAATGCTACCACATAATGTGGAAGGAAAATAGGACACTTAGGGAAAGTAGCTTCTGTGATAAATTTGATGTATTTATTTTGGAGGGAAGGAGGGGGTCTGATGACATTGTTTTATTTTAATGATTTGAGTCTATGATAGCACATTATTTCTTATTATACGAATGTGATGTGAGTAATTTTTTTTGTGCTCCTCTTAACTACATGGTGAAACTTCTGTGGAGAAAGATCTTCCATTGAAGCAGTGAGATTTTTGGCTTTTTTTTTTTTTAATATATTTATTTTATTTTTTATTAGAGTAGCTTCAAGGGCTCACTGTATGTAATTTCATTCCATCCAATGCTAGTCTAACCAAAGTGTATGATAAAAGCTGTTTTGAATTGTATTTTTTCCATTTGGCTTTTATCTGAGTTGTTGAAAACTTATTGATAGTTCAGGCACATTCCCAATTTGGTCTGTTGATATAACCAGTAAATTTCTGTCTGAGGGAAGCAAAACAGGCTTCAGGAGGAGTTCACATACTGTTGGGATCTGGAATCATTGCAAATTAAATGGCGTTATATAAATTTGCCCTTCAGAAATTTGCTTTGGGAATTTCTAAATCCAAATAAAAAAGTCCTTTGTTGCCAGTTAATGGAAAAGTTGTAACCAAATGATATAAAGTACATGCTGTTAGGTATTAGTGCACAGCCTCCACAATGCTACTAGGGGGCTCGAAAAGCTGGATTAGCTATCTTTTGGGAATTAATTTGTTATATCACTAAATACGTGGTCAACCATACAGCAGTGTGATTAGCTGCCATGGATTTCTGTTGGCACAGTAACACTTTTACTCAGTGTTGTAGTTATTGTATTTTAGACAGGTTAGCAAAGGAGAATTCTTTGTCTGTAGTTACTTATTCTCCAATATATTTTTGAAAAGTAAGAAAAAATAATAATACCTCTCAACACTTTGTATAATTTCCCATTACTGAAAATGTTCTCTATCTCAGAAAACACATAAAGACCAGATTTTGCCCTCTGGAGGCCTGTAACTTAGTGGTCAATCCGTAAAGCTTCTGTTAAGTAACACAGTGACTTCTAAGTATTTCTTTGTCCTTCATCTCTGTTCCATTTAAAGGAATTTAAGTATCTGAGTAGAAACGAAATGAACTACAAAATGAGCCATTGCTGATACTTTTGTTCTCTAAAGTCTGGATTATTATAACTTTGTTTGGTTTTCTCACGTATTATGGGCAATTTGTCAAGTAGATAACATTAGTAGAATTGTAGTTTTAAAACACTTCTGATCACAATCTATTTGGCTGCAGTAGGAATGTGAAAAAAGTTGTAAATTGGTTATTACCCTGAGTGCATTTTCAATATAGAAAATTCCTCTTAAAGTGAGACAGAAAAATGAGAACTTAAATCAATGAGAAGGTGCGTGCTGACTGTACAAACACGAGGACTCGGCAGTTTCTGTGATGTATTCTGTGGAGGGTAGGAAATATCACAGACCATTCCCTTGCAAAATAATCAGTTCCAAATTAAAGAAACTGCTCTGTCCCAATGTATGAACTGTCTGCAGTAGCCTGAGGCTTGTTTCCTGCCACATGAGGAGCGAGAAAAAGGACAAAAAATAAGCATTGGTGATTGGCCAAGCTCTCATCCCTACCTACATAGTGTCGGGAAGACCATGGTTGAGACTAAAGCTTTTATATATGTCTGTTTTGACTTTACCACCTGTTTTGTGCAGAATGAGGTCTCCTCGACTGTGAATTGTAACCGTCTTTAAAAGGACAAGGTGGCATCTGACGAACAAAGATACGGATGTTAATGTAGGACCTACACATTCAGCTAATTACACTGAACACAGTTGAGTATCCTGAATATACGGTGTCCAGGGCTGCCTGAATTCTATAGCATATTGTGTGTACAGTATTCTGCACAGCCTGGCAAATGTTAGTGAATTCAGTAGCACTTCTGTGGCAGTAATGACATGTAACCATCTGTGATTTCGCACCTGCAGAAGCCAGTGTCAGCTGTTGAAGTTCAACAGCCCTGGCTTTGCATGAATTTAATGGAAAATAAATAAATAAATAAAAATCACTCGTTTACTAGCCATGGAATGCAGGTGACCCCTTCAGTGAACTTTCAGGTCTTACATATTATAGACCAAAACTGTGCTCCTGAGAGAAAACCCTACAAGACTGCCTCTCTGATTAAATACTGTTTGTACACTGCAGTGCTTTTATAGAGTAAATAAGAAGTTTATATAAAAATAATAACACTGCTGATACTAGGACACTGTTTAAAGCTCCCACAGGCACTGGGGCCTTTTTGTGCAGGTGTTGTGTGAACACATGCAGGAAGGCAAAAATCTCTTCTGAAATATAGCACGGGGAAAAGGTAAACAGAGGCACAGGACTGAGAGCTGGCCTGACAGGCTGTACTGCAGCACCATGGGGAATCCAGGAGTAAAATCTCTGTCTTGATTTTCCCACCAGTGCCTTAAACACTGCTTTATACCATCTGTCATTAAAATGAACATGATTGGCTTGCTTTCTCTAGCTTCAGACTCTGCTAGCAGACATTCACATTATGATTTTATATATATGATTTTATATAACTAACCTCAGAATAAGTACAAACTTTGTTTACTCTGCTAACAAGAGAAGTCGTTCTATTAAATGGGAACAGATTTCAGCTGTTTCTTACCAGAATGTGTGCTGAGCTTGGTGTTTCTCACATGACCACTCTGATTCATCACAGATGTCGATGCATTGTTTTCTATATCCTTTTACAAAAGACTTTTGTGGGGATGTGCAGGCTTTATAGTTGGTGCACACGCCACCACCCTTTCACTGAAGTACTACTGGATAGGCAAAACATGCTATCAGGAGATGTAAAGGACTGTAGGACCACAGAGCTGTCACCTAGTATATCATGTAGTCTCTATAACATAAATATTTGGTATCATAAAAGTTGTTTTCTGTAGATAGATACATATTTTTCAGTTTTCTATAATGAACTTGGCCTAGTTGCTTCCTTGCTAAGTGCTAGTTCATAGGACAAGTGCTTTAAATTCTAAGAGATAAAAATATTTTAAAGATCTTGCTAACTTTTCCAGTCTTAAAAGCACATGAGAAGTGTAAGAAAAAATATCTGGAAAAGATCTTTCCTAGGAGGAACACAAGTTATATTTTAAATCAAATTTTTCCCATACTGCATCCTCTTCCTGAATTCTAATAAAGTCACATCAGGTACAATCCAAATTTATTTATTTATATTTTTTTTTTACCACTTTTTCTACTTTTCAGTGGAACAATTAGAAAGGTTCAAGGATGATTATGACTTTTTGAACAGTGAATGAATCAAAAAATATTAGTGGCGAAAATTGCCCTAATGTAATGGCAGCTTCCTACATGATGACAAATGTGATAGCTTTGCCCAACTTACTGACACCAGATAAATGATCATTTTTCCCAATCTTTGCCATTATGTGATTTAAAGAGGAAACATACATTGCCAAGAGCACACAAAATGAATGAATGATTCTCTTTATCACAGAGGCTGTGGGGAGATCAATTTCTTTAATAATAGTTTGGTAAAAAATGATAATACTTTAAAAATGTCAGTCACAGCCTTTGAAGCCATGCTATTTCAGATGCAGAATGGGAAACGATCTATAGCGATTGGAAGACAGACAATGTAAGAAGGAAGAGCTGAGAGAAAGCTGTGTCTCTGTGCTGTGAAAACTCATGCACAACTTAGGGAAAGTTAATTATAAAGAATTCTCATTAAGTTACTTAAATCTATATCTGTTCCTTTAGCCCTAATTAGGTTGTTTGCAGTGCAAGTTACAAGTTACAGTGCAAGTTACTAGTGGAACTATTAAAAATATTAAGACTTTTGTAAACCTGTAAAGAGGTGAGTGGTCCCTTAGTCAAAAGAGTAACAGACTTATTTTCTTAGACTAAGAAAATAACTCTTTTCTAAGACTTATTTTTTTAGAGTAAGGAAAATAAGCCCCTACTTGCCTGCTCTAGTATCAATGCACTTACATAAAGCATGCTTAGAGACTCACAAGGCTGGAGGCTTAATTAGTCAACCCAGGCAATGAAAAAAGCTATTACTAGCAACCAAGAACTGGATCCTATTCACAGTTAGTTTCTAGTACCATAACAAAAACTTCTTTTGAGTAGTTATTAGAAATCTCTCTCTTCTGTAAACTAATATTAAATAAAGATGCTAATAGATATGATGAATGCTTTTAATTTCTTTAATGAGCTTACACAATAACAGTGCATAACTTCTGGGTTAATGTAATTAGGAAATATCAGTAACAATAGTAAAATCCCAATATATTAACATTTAAATGGTAGGTGGTCAGGCCAGTTTCTATCTTCAAGATCAAATAGAATATTTCTCAATGTTTATAATATGGCTGCATTTTTTTTTGTTTGGTTGGTTTTTGTTTTGCCAGCTGATTATAGGGTAAGATGAAAACCATTCTATGGTATTATAAATTTATTTATTTGTTAAGAATGTGAGTTTCAGTACTACTCTGTTTGTCTTCTGCTGCATTTAGTGTATTAAACTGTGTACAACAGCATAAGGGCTGTACTGAATAAGGGAAGTCAATAACCTTTCTTTCTTGACTACAACTTTCTTATGACAAATTATCTCTTTTAAATTATTTCTTTTAAAAATACTGGAATGATATGGTTTTAAATACTTTAATACCAGCAGTGTTTGCTGCTGCCTTTTTTTTTTTTTTTTTCTCCCATATGCAGTAGTGTACAGCGCTTTTGTGAACTCATTCTACTTTTAATAAAGTTAGAGAACTTGCCTTGCCTTGCTGCTTCTCATTTTGTGTCTTAACCTCTTTATTTGCTTGTTTCTTTCCACTCTCCATAGTATACTTATTATGTCTGTAAACTTTTTTTTTTTTTTTTTTTTTTTTTTTTCCCTAGGTTCTGTACTATTTCTTTACTGTGTTTTAGAACCCCGAAGTGCAAGTGATTTCACAAAGTTTCTCTCTTAAGGAAATGAGCATACTTCTTGCATGCTGGCATAAACTGTACTTGTGTCCTAAATAGTTTTTCAACACTACTGCTTTACACTTGCTTTCTATGGTGTCAAACCTTGTAGTTCACTGAGTTTATTGATCTTGAAGTAACTCCTTTGTCTTAATTTTCCTCTTCTCTGCCTTTCTCTTCTCAAAACTTCTTAACTGATCGGTGTTCTTTTCACTACTCTCTTCTTTCCTGTTGGTTATAATCAGACCCCAGCCAGACTTCCAATGCTTGTTTCTCCTAGTCTTGCTGCTTAACATAAAGATGCTTAGCAGGGCAGGAGACTTTCCCAATGAACTCTCTCATTCTTTATGTTTTCCCTCATTCCTCCAGCTTATTTCCTGACAGTCTTGCATTAGAACACAGATTGTGCCTTAGACTGACATGCCGTCTTCATTTTTGTCCATTCTGTGATTCCAAAAAGAAAATAATCTGAGTGCCTGACTGCTTTCTGGTTGTTCCTGGAGTTTTTATGTCATTTTATATGATTATGCAGAGCCTGGGAAAAAGGTTTGATTTGGGAGTTCTCATTTTTCTTGCTGAATATGCACAATAATTGAAGTCACCTAACTGAAATTGATAAACAAAGAAATTACATACTCTTTGTTTCTTTGTTTGTTTTGTTGCTTTTTTTTTTTTTTTTTTTGGGGGGGGGAGTAAGAAAAACTTAGTTGTGGGCATTAGTCTAAGCACTGTCTTCTTGAGGTACCTCTGTTATGAGTAACAATTTTATCTCTTGTTCCTCTTTATTTCTTATAATGGCTTTTGTGTAACAAGATCGAGGGGCAAGTTGAACCAATTATCATCCCCTTTTTGCCCATTCCTTAAATACTTCTTAGTCACTTGCTCGGAAAAGGAAGTCAAGAGATAAATAGCTGAATTTATTCCTGGATGCCACATAACAGTTTAAAGGTAAATTCTTTGCTCATATTTTAAGGCTTCTTCAGTCCTTTGCTACGAGACAGCATTATGGTTATTCTCCGAGTCACAGTTATTTTAGATGAATAGTGTTCAAATAGAATATAAAAATAACGCTCTGGGAGATAATGAGGTAATCGGAAAAAGTTAATACGATGCAGTTGAAACAAGTGATCCACAAAATTTGGACAAAATTGCTTCTTTACATGAGTCGTGTAACTCATCAGACTTCTTAATATCTAGGTTGCCTTTTAAACATCTTAAGTATTTACTAAAACAAAATTATTGAACTTTTAACTAACACGAGCATCATTGCTTTAATACAAATCTAGTAAAATAAATTGCCAGTTTCAGGGCAAAATCACGAAGTAGCTTGTATTTGTTGTCTGCACAGGTTTTTAACATATCTGCTAGGTAAGGTTGTCTCAAGTTTCCAACAAGAGGTATGATGAGAAGAGACTGAGAGATACACCCCCAGAAAAATGCTTTCTTCTGTAACACTGTCAACATGCACTCCAAATGAACACCAAAATAAATAGTTTTATGAAACCTTTCAATTTTTTAATAAGTCAAAATATACTTTTCTGACAGCATAATTTCTTTTCATAGTGGGCCTTAAATCTGCACCACTATAAAAGAATAATGCTACAGTAGATCATTTGTGAAAACTTAATGAAAACTGAGTTAGTGAACCTCGGAGTCAGTAGACCTTGAAATTCACTTTCAAAAACTAATTTGCAGTAAAGGTATGAGAAACATATTTAGACATGATGAACTTTCAGTCCTCTGTTAGCTAGGTGCAGAAGTTTATCTTGATTAACTATTTTTTCTTTTAATTAATTATTCATGTAGGTAGCCAAGATGTTGTGAGTTACACTTCCATTAGTGACACTCATCCAGCAAAAGCAGAATTATTTTTTTCTCAACTTGCATACATAATCTAATATGCCAAATTACAGTATTTCTTCAGTCACCTTCACTTTGTGTATCTTATCTATCATTGAAGATTGATAGGCTACTCTACATATAATTCAGGCAAGTGAAAAAATATAACCTTTGTTGGCAAGTAGTAACTATTTAAAAGCACTAAGCATTAATTTTATGTGAATGTAAATGCTTTACATAGCCATCGGTATATATATGAAATTGTAACAAGTACAGTCAAGAGATCTTTCATGGTTGCTTCAACCTTCTGCTTTCTGTGTGTAATTTATGTAGATACAAGTTAGTAACAACAGGTTAGCCCCTGTATTGAAGGAAAAGGAGGAGGGACCTGCACTGATTTCAGTGGGAGATTCACAATAAAGAATGGTATTATGTTTTGATAACATCAATTTATTGTCCATTAAACAAGAACAGGTTAGCATAGATAAGTTTGTACTCATCAGCTCTGCAGTAATGCAACCTCTTAAGATTCCTACCTCAGAAAATGAAAAATATTTTATTTTAAAAATCAATTTTTATAAAATAGAAATTTCAACTTTTTTACTCTCCCTAGAGAGTAAAATTTTTTAACCTTGAGATGATCGGCCTTATGACTGGCAGCTGGACACAAGTCTTCTGTGTTTCCTTCCAAGAAACAATTCCTCAGTTCTTTCTGGAACTTACATCAGTTGCCCCTGTAAAATGCAAAGTATGGTTTTGTTGATTTGAATGTGATTTATCTCTCTTTCACTGTGAATGGCTTTTGAACAGGTTATAGGGGTTTTTAACACCATAAAGTCACTGTTCTTGGAATAAGAATTATGTTTAAAAGATACTAGGCTGATTAGTGATTTCTTTCAGCTTTCAAAATCTGGTTTGCAGTATACAAAAGAAATCTAAGCTCATGAGACACTGGAACTCCAGGCTTACAGGCCAGTAGACTTTAATGGAAAACTTTATGCATATACTTTTTCTCAATAGCTTTTCTAAATGTAGGAGAGTGCAGATAACTGAAGAGAGAGAGAGGGGAAGCACAGATATGTTAGTTCTGTTGCAACAAAATCAAGTCCAGCTTAGCTTGGCTCACTGATAAACAGAAATTATTAGATTTTATTATCTCATCCATTGCAAAGCTTTAACTTCTGATAATAATAAATAACACTGAACAGTTACACAGACATTTTCATCAATAATTGAGCCCTGATTGAAGATTAATAATATATACTTTTCATGATTTTAAAGGTGGAGTAAATAAGATGAGTACCTTTCCCATAGTCACAAAGAAGGATGGTATAAGGTTGTTTCTCAGACTCATTCTTCATCCACAAAGTCTTAATGAATTTCTTGGTTAATGCTATAATATGTTCTAGGGTACTTTGGCATTTCTAGATGCAACAGATAATTTTCTCTTCTTCCGTAACTCTGTGTATCCAAATCAGTTCACTTGAAACCTAAACTTTTGAGAATCATCTTCTAATTCATATTTTCTCTTATATTTCTACTTGGAAATTTCTTTTTGAATGCCAGCTGAGAGTTTTTCTATCAGTCAATACAGTAATGTATTGATCAGTAAGTGTCTGGCATCTGAAGAAGAAGGAGGAAAGGCCTGTGCAATATTTATAGCAAAGGAAGGGAGGTCAGTATTTCTGGTGTTTGTTTGTTTTTGTAAAGATTTTAGCAAAGTGAACTGGATTCTTCATTGGAAAAAAAAAAAAAAAAAAAAATCCAATAAGAAACAGCCCCCCATTCCCCTGAACTAAAACCAGAAAACAATAGAATATGAAGACATGGGCTTTATTCAGTCACTTTTTAGAGAAAATAAATAAATAAATAAATAAAATTTGGACTTTCAGGAAGTTGGACTTTCAGGAATCTACTTAAAGACAATTGGTAGGAAATATAGCCAGGTAGAACAACTAGAGTAAGGTTGCCAGAAAACAACAATGGAAGACAAAAATAATTCCTTGGGTCTGACACAGGTATAAAATGCAGGGTGTTGTTTTTGCTCCAAGCTATTTAGAGCTGTTCCTACCTCTAAATAAAATGTACAATATTTTTTTTTTTCCTTTCCAGTAATTGCCTGATTCACTCTAGAAATACAGTCATTCCCTGTTTTGTTAGAGTTTTAGGAGGTGGTTTGCAGCGCAGTAGTCCCATCCTCTTCCCTCTGCAGTCAGTGACAAAATTCTCATGTATTGTAGGCAGCAAGACTGGAGCACTGGCTCCAGGTCCACAAAGGATGTAAATGTACTTACCTTCAAAGTAAAGTACCTCGTACCTGTTGCTTCTCACATTCAAGGAGGTGAATAGTGACTAGTTTATTGAGATGAGATTGAACTACCACTGATTAAAGTGCTTTAATATTTACACAGATAAAGCTTTATAGGTGCAAGTCATTTCTTTGTAATAGTAAAGAAAAAAAAAGTACACAAAAATACATTACTGGACAAATTAGTTGAGTGTTCCTTTTTCTTAATTAGATAGATAATGCCCTAATCTGTTTGGTATTGTTTCATGTCCCAGTCCCTTAAAAATATCGAGATGAGGTTATCACACAATTCCAGATTTGCCCAGCTTTGTAGTCCAAATGTAAATCATTTAATGAGAGTGCTTTTCCAATCATTGCACTTTAATTGGCTCAAGTGGAGATAAATGACGCATGTCAGTTGCAGTTTTTTAAAACTTTTCAATGTAAGGTATGACAGGCTGATAAAGTGTGTATTATTGAGCAGGATATATTTTAAATATTAGGTATTAGTGAAGACTACAGATGGCCTCCTTTCACTGGCTGCTGTGAAACACCCCAGTCAGCCTTTGCCCACTGTTTCTCACAGTTACCATTATGAAACAAAACTATTTGTCCTATGAAATTCTTTTTAGTGAATATTAGAGCTTATTTTCTTAAATGCCTTTGTAAAATTATAATAAAAAAGGTAAGTTTTCTTTTGAGAAATCTAATTGCAGAATTAGGACTGCTATCTCATAAACTGAAGTTAACAAAAATGTCTTCCCATTTGAAGGAGTGAGGAAGAACGCAGTTAACTTTACTATAGAGTACTGATTTATCTCAAAATACTTTTTCAGTTATGCTTCCATATTATATAAAATATCAAGAAAGAAAAAAAAAAGTTTTGTTAGAACAGTGTTGCTTTGTGCTTGTATCTACTGATATTGAAATAGAACATCATAAATGTATGTATCAATCACTAGGATCCTAGAATATAGAACACTTCACATTTTCTGGAGTTGAAGACAATCCAGTGGTCTTGTATCTCCCATCACTTGCATTGGAGTGGTTTCTGCTGCAATCAGGAGTTGTCTTACATGTGAGTCCCAGGAGAGAACGAACCCTTGACATCTCCATTCTTTGCTTCTAGAAGCATTTGGAAGAAAACACCTTTACCAGTGTGCATGTGATAAATTCAAAACACAGTAGGATTAAAATATGTTTGTTATAAATTTAATCTATTTAAACATAGATTCAAAGTACAAAAAGATTAGTTTAATTATTTGGTTAACAATACATCACAGTGAATACCACATAAGAGTGGTATTCACTGTCATAAGCAGAGGTTAAATGCAGCATGTGAGGTGAAGAAAGAGTTTTTCTTTTTCTGTCCTGCCATTTGTACAGCACCATTATATTGCTGTAGCAGAGTTTAACAAAGAGTTGAATATGCAAAACATCCTTTTACACCTACCTGCTTCTCCTGCTGCCTCAAGTTTATAGTCATTGCCCAGATGCCTGAAGGACAGGGCATTTTTACAGTGTCCTTTGACACATATAATGCTGACACATCCTGAAATTCCTTCCAGACAGCATCAGCCACAGCATGAAATGCTGGCCTTTAGCTGGTTTACCTTGCTATTTGACCTGGGATTTAAAGCCTTTATATGTGCCATATCTCAAATTTAAAATAAGAGACCAGGATAGCACTCAGTGAAACTAGCAGTGAGGAAGAAAGCTGTTTACTGAGAAGTAACATGTGCATTGGGATCCAAATTATGTCACTGTGACTCTGGATATAAAAAACTTCCAGTCCTAACTTAAACTGTCTGAATCATCCTTCCAGATCCAGGAGCCTAGTATGCAGGTGTAGAAATTAAGCAGCTTGGTTCTTAAAATAGGATGTGTGAATATGGCCTAAGTGCCTTAAAGGCAACTCATTTTTGTTCATCAGTGTTAATTGCTAAGTGAATTTTAAGGTTCTTCACTGTGTTAATTACAGGATACTAAGAAATCCCGGAATGAATCTCTGTGAATTCAGAGAGCATTGCTATTGCTATATGCCTCAGTCTTTAATTATGATAAAATTACAATGGGATTGCCTAATTTTAAAACTTCAGTTTTAAGGGGGAAAAAATAGAGCCAGCTCCTGTCCCTTATACAGCAGTAAAGAAAGCTATTACTGTATGCCAGCATTATACCAGCCTGACTCATCCTTCAGATGATCTTCATTACAGATGAGGATAGATGAATCCAGTGTGGAGGCGGTGTTTGGCTCATATAAGATTCCCACACCTCTACAAGTCTTTTCTCTGTGGCCTACATCCACCAATGTACATAAATACATGGCTAACGCATATTTTGGGAATAGCTTTATTAAGTCAGAAAACACAAAATACTCTTTTCTCTGTTGCAAAAAGCAGACACTGAAGAAGAGTTTTGGAAGGGGAACTGCTTTGAATTAGGGTGGAAGAAAACATGCATTTTGATTGCTGTGGAGGGAGTCATTTCCACAAATTCATAGAAAATGATCTGTGGCCATCGGTTCCTTCAGGCACATGTGCAAATAGAATCAAGTAGGGTAAATAAAATGCCGACCAACAATATTAGAGACTTAGTAAACATTCTTCCAAGTCATGCAGGGGCCTTTCATATAGAAAAATTCTAAGCTACATTTTTCAGTAAGTCTGTAGCCCTGTGAGTCAATTAAAATTATGTCATTAAGTTAATGTGGCAAAGAAAAAGGATCACTGCAAAATAAAGCATATTCTAGCATACTTCATGATAATAATCAACCCGGATCTTTCTTCCCTGTTTTGAGCAGCTGAGTAATAAACCTTGTTGAGACTTCACTTGATTGATAGATGGCTTCTATCCAATGACTCCAGATAAGACAGTAGGGAAAAAGCAACACAAAAACAAGAGGGAAAAAAATAAAACCGATCTCAGGCTGTTATGGTCTGATGGCTCAACGTGCTATTTGTGTCTGCCAGCATATTGATTCTTTGCATTTGATAGCACTAAACTGGCACTTCTACCAACTGGAAGGATAGGAGCAGGAATGACAGAGTGGAGAGAGTTTGTGCCTAGTTTTTGTAGCTTCAAGGCAAACAAATATCAGGCAATGATTTACTTTTGATAGGGATAAAAGAAACTGGTGAAGTTGACTGTTGGCTACTAACATCACATTTTTCAGGAAAACCTTTGAATGATTTTCTCCTTATTCAGCTTTAAAGAGATATTGTAATGCAGAATAAACTTGTGGGCTTCTCTGTGTGAGTGTTACCAGCAAATTTACCAGATATGTGTGTGCATGTGGCAGCACTGGGCAAAGCAAAATGCTGTAAATTAGTACTTATATATAAAAATAAAATAAAATTAGCAATATGATCTGTACAAATTAATGGCTACTTTTGAAAGACTGTAGAATAAAATTGTTTAATAATTTTCTGAATAAACATTACAAATAATTTACAGGGGAAATCTTGTTCACAATTCTACATGATTAATTTGGATTCAGTTTTCCTATATATACAAACTCCTCTTCATATCACTAGGTGTCCTATGCTTGGAGAGAGAACAGAATATTACTGAGAGGATCTACCTTGTAAATGACACAGTTTTATGTTCAGGATTTATAGAATAAGTGAGTTGAAATTATTGGATCGCTTTATTTTGATTTATGTTGTCTTTTTGTATATTTTTTGACTGGGTGAGTGTTGCTTGGAAAATCCATTTAGATGACATACTTGAAAATCTGACGTGTTATTTGCAAGGGGTCATTCCTATTTATTTATTTATTCATATTTTTAAAGGAAATGTCTTTGTAATCCATTTAAGCATAATGACTAACATACACAGTAAAGATCTTTGGATTCTTCCTAGTTTGTTCTCATGAATAGTCTAGATTACTGCTTAGAAATGTATTATACTGTTGGACACACAGTTGTGGAAGATGTAATCAGGGCACAGATACTTACATGTCTGAAAAATACCATTCAGACAACATTTTTCAGATGTTGCACATAGACAGATTTTACTAGAAACAAACAATATCTAGCAGTGTGTGGGAACATTACAGAAGTCTGTATTTCCTGTGTGTGGGTTAGTTAAAGATTTAATCCTTTATGTAAGATGAAAGGCACTGTAGGTTTCTGAAAGGGTGTATGCATTCACTGAGCCAGAGAATAATTATAGCACAGTGAGATATAAAATTGATGTTTCTATGTTCAGTTTCATTGTCTTGTTGTAGCGTGTGTCTTAATGGATTAATTAGCCTTCCATTAGTGTGTTTACTCTGAGAGGTTGAGTAGTACCTGCTTGCATTTATCTGACTTGTTTTTTAACTATTTTATGAAACTTGGTTCTTATGCAATCATTTGATTGCAAAATTCATTCCTAAATGGGGAAAAAAAAAAAAAAAAAAAAAAAGATGAGGGCAGGAAGGAACAGGTGTGTCATAGTATCAAGTCAGATGTCAGATTTTTGTAGAGTCACCAATCTGGGTATTTAGAGATTAACTTGTATTTTATTAAAAGGAATTGATATATGTAAATTGGTTCATATTTTTATTACAAAAGCTACCTTTGTCTGTCTTGCCACATTCATCCTTTCCCTGACTCCAAGTCAGCCAATGTTGCTCAAGAATACCAGCTGCAGGTTTTCATGGTGTTCTCAGCAAGTTGGTATCTGATGTTTCAATCTGTTTTTGCCTTGGAAACCTTTGAGGACTTTGGAACTTGTTGGGATGATTGCTTTTCCCCTTTGTCTGTCCTTCCAGGAGAAATGCCATCAGAGTGAAATTATCAAAACAGCTGCCTGAGTATTGATTCAACAAATATAGCCAAGGCTTCAAATGAGCTGTAAAGAGTAGCAGATCTAAAAGGCTTGACCGTTGCTCTGCTTATACAGCACCATCTCCACTCCTTTTCCTCTGTAAATACATGTGGTAAAAAGATGTGGGGAATTCCAACACCATTCCAGGTTATTCTCACTGATTTCCTCTAATTCTATATACCCGCTCTCTGTTCCTTATTTCTGATGGTTGGTTATATTTAGTATATATGTCAAAGACAGTCTGTGAATCCTAAAATAACCAAAACTTTCTTTCCTACATGGGATGAAGTAAGGACTTACAATAAACACTTTCTGTACCAGTTGCTCTATACCAGCTGTAGGCTTTCTGCACATGGTTCTAACAAGCTGTACTGGCAACTTTAATAATATTGACATTAATTATGGTAGATTTCAGTTTTGTGCTAAAAGGAGGGTTTAGATGTGAAAGTAGATCATGTAGGGGCTGATTACACCAGGGAAAACTTGTGTAATTGATAGCTTTTACAAGCTTTCTTTTCTGCCAGAGAGTGTATCTTCTGTACTTGCTATACATCAGGAGTAGCAATAATTGTCCTGGATAATGCCCACAGCATGGCTTTACCGTATGACTTCTTGCACTTTTCAAGGCACTCCTTAGAGGAACAGAAGAATCAGGTGGATTTTCTCCTGGGACTTTGCCTTCCTCCTCTGCCCATCCCACCATTTTGCAGACACAGCCAGTGCACAGTGTGAAGGACATTCTGATATTGTATTTGATTTAATCATTTATCAATATTCCTCCTTTAAAACAGCCAAGCTGTTGATGAAGAAAGAAGCATACATTCCATTATTTCTTTAAATAACAAGAATGAACTCTTCAGCACAAGTGAAAGCAGACCATATGCCTTCCCTTTGGGTATCCCTTGGCACTGAGGTTCTGGCATCACACTCCTTCATGTAGAAGCCAGCAAAAGATGTTTAATGGCTTTCAGACTCTGAAATGAGTTCTGCGGCCATGTGTGTCCCTCTCCAGTTGTCTGAGAAGATGAGCTTGAATTACAGCTCAGCCACTGCTGCCAAGCACTCTCCATTATTCCAGCAGACCAGGTTGCCAAGCAGGATTTATGGTCCTTTTAACTCAAAATCAAGCATGGAGCAGCATTGTGTGATACAGGCTGTATACCAGAGATTCTTATCAATAGAACAGGACTCTCTAAAATCAGGGAGATAATCAAGTCTGGAACTATCACATTGGTAATTGGCACCACTCAAAACATAGTTAAACATAAAAATACAAACTAGGAATGAAGAAGAAATGACTTTGGTTTTGCTGTAGATTAAATGCACAATGCAAATAATACAATTTGCTTTCACATTAAGATTTTCTAACCTCCTTTCCCGCCCTCTGTCCATGAAGTTTTGAATAAGCTTGCAATACAGTAACACTTGTGATTGGGTACAATCTTGATAATTACAATTGAATATTATTTTTAATCAATTGTGATCTGAGGCAAAGCAGGCTTGTCTGTTGCTAATAGCAATGTAGCTTTGAATATATTAAGCTTTATTTTTCATTCCTATGAACAAAGAGATAGTTATGCTATGGAAGTAAACATTGTCATTCAGATCTAAAAGAACAATTGGTTTCTTCTGTGATATTCATAGTTAAAGATGCAGTTTTAGCATGAACCACAAGTGTATCTTTTCAGTTATTTATAGCCAGGGGAAAACAAAAAAAAAAAAAAAGAAAAAAAGAAAAAAAAGAAAAGAAAAGAAAAATCAAATCATTTTGGAGTGTTCTACATATATTTGCAGAAAAGATAATCTATATAACTGCCTATGCTTTTGTATCTCTGCTAATTTGAATATAATGAGCAAACACTCACCTTGGAAAGATTGGGTCCTGGGGGTTAACATATTAGCTCTTTGTTTCCATTGCTATAAAATGTCATTGCCACTCAATAATTATATTAAATAGTTACACATATAAAGTATGTAGAAATAGTTGTTTAATAGGCAGACAGAAATAAATGGCATAGCAGCTATAATTTTCTTGTTTCTATTTTTCCAAAATGTTACCAATTTGTAAGAGTCTTTTGAATGCCCCTGCCAGAGCTACAAATGGTGCTGTTGACCTTTAGTGTAAGCTCAGAAACAACAGCTGTAAAACACAGGTAAATTAGAACATGGTTTATGTCAGTATAATTACAGTATCTTTGTACAACCCAATAAAAATAATAAATACTGAAAGAAAGAGAAACATTTGCTTTTTATCATTCAACACACACTATTCAAGTATTCAAGCAAATTAGTCTTCTGCAATATATAACTGCTGGTGGTGTTTACTGGGTGTTGGACTCAGCTTCAATAAACAGCTTATCCAGTGAATCCTTTAAAAATATATCTCTGTTCCTGTGACTGTGCTAGACACAAGCACCAATACCTTACATGTTATATGTGAATCGGCTCAGATGTTTTGGTAAAAACTACTTTTAGCTGCATATCTTGTCCTGACTATTGTGAACATGTATTTTTTTCTTCCATTTCATCTTGCTTGAGAACAAAGGCATTACATTTAGGTTACAAGGCAATCTAACTAATGGCTAAATTAGTGGTATTCAGAGGATACCAACTAAAGCTAAATTTGTATTGATGTTTACAGTTTCCATTAGACTTCTGGATGACTAAAGAAACCAATTATTAAGCTGAAATAATGAGACCTGTTATTCTCGTATTATTCTGCCATCTAAGGCTTTGCTGAGAGAAGCACTACAGAAGTCATCCTAGGTTATTAAAAAACATCCATAGAAAATATGCTCCCAAATGTACTAAACCCTTAGATAAATAAAACATGACTTGAACAAGCCTATAGTGGAAGTTCAACTGCTTTCTCACAGCAGTGTCTGTCAGTCTTCACTCAGTGTGTTCATGGTTTGCTAGTAACTCCATTTTAAAATTTGTTCCTTTGGTTGACATTAGCTGACTTTAAGCATAAAGAAACCCTAAAATAACCTGAAAGGAAAGACTGTTTTTACTTCAATTTAGTAGGAAGAGAAGCAGTGGAAAAAATGAGGCTCTAGTAGTGTATACTGTGGTTGAAAATGAATGTTTTCCCTCAGGAGGTCTTTCGGAGACTGGTCCAGTTTGGAAACGCAGGATTTGTTCCTGTAGGGCACAACTCCTTGGAGAGAGTGGGCTTCATTTCTAAATTCCACATAGTAGTTTGGATCTTCTATGCCAATTTCCTTTCAGGAAAATGCCATACTAAAGGTGAACAGGCTGGCCTGCCTGTAGATTTTGGAAAGCAATGATATGAATTTCTGCCTATTGATTTTCTTCCTGTTTCTTCTCTGTCTTCCAGCACACACAGTGCAACTGCCTGGAGCACCTGTCGGTGCCTGGAGGGTGGGTGTCCTGTGTGGGGCACTGCCAGGGACGGGACAGCTCAAGGGGTGGCAAATCTCTTCCTCCTAGTGCCAATTCACTGGCAGAGACCCTTATGTGAGAGGATTCCCATCCCTAACATTGGCAGATCTGTGGGGACAATTGAGCCTGTGGAAATCTCTGGCTTTGTGCACACTATTCATTGTGCTCCTTTGACTTAAAGGCTGCTTTGGCTTGTGTAATTTTACAAGCTACTGAACCAGGACCTATTGATATTTTAAAAATAATTAAATCAGAGTATTGAGTATTAAAATGCTGCCTTTATGCAGTATCTACTTTTCATATTACAGCGTAAGATTTTCACTCTACTTTTGCTATTATGAATCCATTACATGTAAATGAATGAATACTATTGTTAATAACCATTTACAGCATACAGTGTAACAGCTCCAAAGGAGCTATTAGAGTTTACTGTATGCTGTGAATATATATGAAGAACAATACACAGACCTCAGCTAAACTGTAATGAGTGCATCGACATAACATCAACTCTGAAAGAATCTAAGACTCCATAGCACGTGAATGGCAAAACAAAGAAATTCAAAGTCCAGACTCTTCTCCTTTAAATCACCCAGCTACAACGTTCTGTGATGGGTATCATTACTGGTAGCAGTTCCGCAGTGTTGCTTGTAATGGAGAACACAACGATTACCCCTTGTACTACAGTGTTTAGCTTACAGTGTCACCTGTTGTAGTGCTGGGATAGCCCTCACGTTTGGGTTGTCCTGTGCATCAACATACAGTTTCACTGGAGAAAAAGTAAAAAAAATAGATAAAGTTTAATGAGAGACTCATACCTTTACACATTTTATGCATTATTTTATGAAGAACGCAGTCTAGGTTTTGTGTAGGTAGGTGCACTCTTCCCAGAACAACATTACAAGAAAATATTTGCTATGTACATGCATGTGTCCATATTAATGTTAGAGCTGTGGCCACACCTTAAGTACAGATGCATTTGAATAAATACAAATATGTGTTAAGTTTAACTCATGCCACTGCAATATAAAATTATTCTTCTTCTAATATAAACCCAGAGGTAATTTTTTTCAGAGGTAAGATACATTTTTGTCTCCTTGCTAATTTGATTCTAACACTCCTGTGACAAACTTTATGGTCTACTGCCTCGTCATCGATGTGGTAGGGGATTGTTCAGACAGAACTGAATGAGTGCTCACAAATTGCTTCAGTTCCTACATCCATTAGGCTGACCAAGGACTTGTGGTTCCTACTTTTTCAATTATGTTTTGTGTTTTAGTTTATTGCTTTTGATTGTAGCTTTAATCTGTTCTGGAGGTAATGTACTGAAATTCTTCATGTTCATTGACCACATTTAGGAATTAGTGGAAACTGAAAATTAAATGGCTGTCCAAACTGGGTGCTAGTATCAATATCCTTGGATTTTTATTTTCATTTTTAGGGCATTTCTTCATCATGATGTTCTACTGACTTCCCAAAATATGACACAGATTATTGTTAGCTGCCACAGAGCTGCACGAGGAAGGGCACTGAGGTCGTTTTGTAACTCTAATTTCTTCTCAGCCAGTTGTAGCTCCTGAAACCTTTCTGAGGGCTAGATGTGCTCTCTAACAAGCAATCCTTGTACTGCTAGCTTTTATGAAATGCAGGTAGAGGAACAGTAGAAAACAAAATTTTGATTTTTGGAGTCCAGATGCAATTCTCAAAAACCCAATCAGCTCCAGAGCATTATGTTGCCCAGAGTTTCCTACTGTCAATGACTGCGTCTCCTACAGATCACAGTCCTGAGTTCTAGTGGCTCAGTAAAGTCAATAGCAAAATTACATTTGAAGTTTTAAGTAGAGATGATTTTTCATCACATGGAAAACATGAAATTCTCTCTCTCTTGTGAAGTCACAATTTGAATTGAATTGTTTAAGAGAAAGAAAGAAACATAAAAAGAGAAAGAAAAAAAAGGAAAAAAAAAAAAAAAAAAGAGAGAGAGAGAATATCCCTCTGGTGTCAGGGACTAACATCTTCAGGCCAGAACATGAGTGAAATGGAGCAGTCCTGCAGCAAAATTCTTGGCACAGCCTAATGCACACTTTTCAGTTTAAGTTTTGACTGAAAAAAAAAAAAAATGTTTTGACTGAAAAAGAAAAAAAATGTTTTGACTGAAAAAAAAAAAAGAAAAATAGTGAATGTGCAGACAGATAATTGCTACCCTGGGCATTTATTTTTATATTTCTTGGAGGTATTGATAAAACATCTAGATAGTAATTTCATTGTAAATTTGTTCTGTGCGTTTTCCTCTGATACATCTAACGTTGTAAATTAAAGCTGCTCCTTCCTTTATTATGTGTTTCTGATGGGAAGGTATAAGATCATACCTTCATGTACTGTTTGTAAAGTTTACTTTTTTTGCCATGCACTTAATGATCAGTAGTCAAGGAGACTGTTAAAGACCAAAGCTAAAAACACAGCATTATGGAACTGTATTGCTTCCGTGGCCTTTTCACTACTGTAAGTGTCATTCTGTGCTGTTATCAAGATAGTTTTAACAAGTGGGCTGTCTGGCAACATCAGAAAATCATCACCATAAAACTTATTCTCTAGCTTTGTGGATTCTCTTCTCTAATCCAAAACTAGTGGACTGTTATTTTAATATCTGTTTTCCAAGCACGTTTCCTTTAATTAGGTCCTGTACACTTCTTAGATTTGTTTCATTGCCAATATTAAACTGTTTTCTGTATAGCAAGCAGATTCCAAGGCAGATGTCCAATCCTTTTGGATTTTGCTTACTGATTGTAACAAATTTATTCATTCTTTCATGCAAACATAGAGCTAAATTCTTTTGTTGCGCAACAGACCTACACTGAGTATCTGTAAAACCACAGCAACACAGCAGGAGCTCAGAAGCATTAGTGGTAATAACTTCCTCTGGATAGCATTTGCATGCATTTTACTTCAGGTTTATAACTTGTAACTCTTCCATTTCTGTGGCCAAGAATTTGGCTCAAGCTTGAGCTTCACTTTGTTATATGTACCTTATTCTAAAAGGCCCACGGTAAATGGGCTGTTCATAAGGCTTCTCTGACAAACCAAACAACCAAGCCACTCAGTTTAGAATGTAAATCAAGTATACGTCAATAGACCATTATAACTAGCAAAAGGAAGAAGTTTTCAAAAAATACACTGTTAGATACATCAAAGATACACTTAAATATATTAAGATATAGATTCATATCTGGTGTATGGGCTGATATAAAGGAAAAAAAATGCCATAGATGCTTGAAATAGCCAGACCCCAATCTTCTTTGGTTTGGATCCCAAACAGCTTAGTTTTGCTAAGTGAAAGAGTGGAATAAGGTTATGCAGGTAGGATCAGACTCTTGATTATTATTCTGCTATCTTTAAGTAAGGACTTTAAAAAATAATATGCTGAGAATGAGTTCTTGGTTCTATTTGGAGTTTGTGTCGTCTTAAGAGGTGGGTTCCCAGAGGTCCAGCTTGTACATCTGCAAGTCTCTGCAGACCCATCAGCCAAAGCTGAAAGTGTCAGCTGTCTGTATTGTATCTGATTTTCCATATTATAAGGTCACACTCCATGTTCTTTATAAAAGGTGCATGAGACAGCATTTGTAACAATATTTGGAGGAAGCTGCTACTTTTCTAAATAGCTAGAAGCACTTTGAAAGTCAGCTACAATTTACACCTTACTTATGCATAATAGGTCTATCCTGACTCTTCAGACTAACAGCACGTGCACAGAGTGGTTTCCAATGTACGAACAGTGATTTGGCTGGCTTTGTTCCAGGCTGGAGAGACTGGAGCAGCCCTGTTCCCAGGGCCTCCGGACTCCTTAGCACTGACCATGCTTGAAGTGTTCATTGTGCGAGTAAACATGCACACAAATTCAATGGGCCTGCTTGAATGCATGAAGTTACACATGGGGTGAACATTCGCAATGTTGGGACCATACTGAGCCCAGCCAGGTTGCATTGCTCTCAGGCAATTAACTCCCCCAAAAGAAATAAAAAACAAATGTGCCATGTAGGCTATTCTGTATGTTGTTTGTAAGTACTGGAAAGGAGGACAAAGAACATGCTTTTTACAAGTAACAGGAAGAGTATTTTATTTGTTTTGTTTTCTTTTCTTTTTCTTTGTCCCTATTAAGACACTCTCAACATGCCAGAGCTGAGAACCTTTAATTTATCACTTTCCGATGTTTGGGGCTTTATTGCACTCATTGTTTAAGCTAATGCAGGTGGTAGTGCCTTGCTTTGCAGCTGGTTCTGCTGTTACTGATGGTTGCAGTTTTTTTTTTTTTTTTTTTTTTTTCCTCTGCCCCTATTTTCTAGACATATAAATTGTTGCTTCAGTTTATTTCATTTGCATGTATCAGTTCTTCATCATTTTATTGCCACTTCTCTGATGCAACTCTAAAGGAAGAAAAACATCTATTCCATCTGCCCAGTAAGCTTTAAAACTGATTCTCTGTGCTACAGTTCTTCTTTGTGTCTTTTTAATGCAACATCATCCATTGTTTACAGTGTATTTATGAGCAGCAGAGACTTTGATGCCTTTTAGAATGAAATGCCTTCATTCCTTCTAAAAGTCTCCTTATGTGTTTGTAAAGCTCTAAGTATCCTGGTGGTGTTCAAAAAGAGAAACATGATTATCAGCACAGTGGAGAGGAAGAAAACTGTCAATCTAAAAATGGTTCCTCTTACTCAGCAAATCCTCTCTCTGTATTCTGAATCATCTTCTGATGGCAGTGACACAGAAAGCTTTCAGTAATCTTTATTACACCTGTTAGTACCGCAGAGTCGATATAACTCTAAAAGCATACGCTGTTTTTTTGACTCACACATTTTTGTATCTACATCTTCAGCCTGGAAAGAAACTTATGCATGTTGGGTACAACTTTAAGTATCAGTTAAGAGATTTAGGGCCTCAGTGGTATTTTCGACCTGACTTAGGTAACAACGTTGAATCTCATGGCGTTTTCACATCAATGAGATTTTGCAGGATTTTTCTTTGATCATAAATTCATTTGGTGAATACATATTTGTTCAAAAAAGTGCATTCAAGTTTGGGTCCAGGTATTACCATAGCAGAAATTGGTTATTGGACATTAGAGAGAAAGAATGTGGTATAGATTTATGTTAAATTATATTGAATAAAGTAATACCAAGTTCCATTCTCAAACAAGTAGATGAAAGGTAAAATTAAATTTTTATTGACAATAATAAGCTAATGTGGAAATTAAGGTCATAAAATGAAAGTCAGTGTGAAGAAAAAAAACAATCTAATTGATATTAATTTTTTTTTAATACTAAAAGTTACAGCTTGAAGACTCAAAGGGCTTTTCAGAGATGGAATGTGAGCTGCTTGCATTTTCATGAGGCCAACTTTAAAATAATGTCCTCCCTGATTAGCACAGTGAGCATCATTGCATTTAATTGGGTAATGACCTCTGCTTAGTGAATGTTATAAACTAGAGTGAAATTTGAAAAGAGGTACAATAGCAAGCTGCAGTAATCATGTTTCTATTGGTATTGCCAATTGAAGATCATGAATGATAAACATTAAACCACAACATGTAAACAGTTTTTCCCTGCAGATTTTAGGCTCAGACCGATCACTTGTCTCTCTTAATATGATTTGTCCTGGCTATTGAAAACAAGGACTCCTCCCTCCCCCGATATCTCTTCTAATGTAATTAGCATCTAGTCAATAATGTTCAGCATTTCATTTTACTGCTTTAATTAACAAATTCAATTTGTTCAAACCGCTGTGAAAACAAATTAAAAGCCCAGTGAATAAAAACCTCTAGTGCCAGAGATGTGTCTAAGGTGTTCACCAACACTTCCACTATTAAAAGACCTGCAGTATTTTTTTCCCCTGTAAAATTACTGGGATTTTCAAAGCTGGTTCTGAGTTTTGTTCCACCAGAGTAAAATCAGATTAATTATGATGGCGTTTTTCTGCATTTCTAATAGTCAAAGAGATGGTTTCACACTCAAAATTCAAGTCCAGGAAACAAAGCAAGGCATTCTTGTCATTCTGCACAAGCTGAAGTGCTGAGCATTTCCAAAGCCTTTCCAAAGGTTCCTCGTTTCTCTTCAGAATGCCACTTGTGTGTCTCTCTCTCAGGCCACGCCAACAAGCTGCAGCAGGCATTTTTGGTGCAAACACATCAGAGTCCGTACCAGCCACAGCAGCCTCTATAGATGCTTGTGTGTGACCCAGACAGAGCTGCTGCCTTCTGCTTTAGCTTTTGGAAAGTGGCACGTCCTAGGGCTGCCGTTGGGGAGCCCCATGCTGCTCTCACACCTCTTCCCATGCACTAGCCCCAGCAAACCAGCCTGTGAGGGAGGGCCTGTGAGTCCAATATCATCGTGCTTCAGTTTCATTTTTTTTTTTCCTCATCTTCTTTTGTAGATGACAGCATTTACTGTACAAACATTGGCAGAGCTCTAGAAAGGTTGAAACAATACAGATCGGGTTTAATAACTACTGTAAATGTCCCGCGAACTTGGTCAACAGACCAGCGTGTATTTATGCACGATAAACACAAACAGGCGCAGCCCCCACGGCTGTTTGGAGGTCGGCCTTCCCTTCCCAAAGAAGGTCACCGGCAACTGCGGGCTTTCTGCCAACGTGCAGCATTTAGCTTTGCAATATTCATGCAATGGATTTTTAATATTTACAGCTTTAGATTTGACACAGCTCTCCTTACATATTCTGATTACTTTGGCTTTTTCCAAGACCTTTCCTAGGAGGCTGGTCTTGAAACAGGGTTAATAGAGTAAATGTTAGCTGCTGAGAAGAGCAAGGGCTGGAAACAGAGGCTGTGAGCATCATGCCTCCAGTGGCCAGGGGGCTCTCAAGCAAGGCAGTTGGTTGAGGCTGGTTTTGCAGATAGGCGTGGAAGCAGTGGGCTGTGTATGCCAGTGCCCCATGGCATTGCTTCGTTAGGGTGCTGTGGTGTGCGATGAACTGTCAAGTGCAGGTTGTGAGTTTGCCTTCATCTGGGGAACCTGCCTGAGTGTCTCTCCTTTATCTTTACATAACCTATCTGCAATATCAATGAGATTACTTTGAGAATTTTGGTGCATGTTGGCTGGTGGGTATGGTGGCATGGAGAAAACTGACAGAGAAGAGGGGATTTTGCTTTATATAAACCTCACTTCTACCGGAAGAAAGGCTGAAAATTACCCTCATTTTGGTGTGTTTTCCTTTGTAGTGACCCTACACAAGATTTCCCATGTCCAGATTTGAGAATGTGGGGTCTTTACTAATCCATCAAGTTTATCTCCAATTGCGGGTGCTCTGAATTTCATGAAGCTGCACATGAGCACTGCATTTGAAATTTTTTTAATGTGATCATTTCTAAAAGCAAAATGAGAACTTTACTAATTTCAACACAGTACAAGACAAATGGTAGTATCTACATCAAGTTGAATTACCAGAGGAGGTAAAACTTGAGATGTTAGAATGAAAGAAATATGAGGTGAAAAGAATAATCATGTATTCATGTAAACAAAATTGAGATCTTCAGATGGGGGTGTTTTAAAGAACCAGTGTTCATATTACCCACTCTAATTTCTCTGCAGTGGAGTCTCCAATCCCTATCTTTCATTTAAAAATTCATTTTAAAATTTAGAGACATGTACTGGTGGTGTTGTCTGTGTAGATCTGTGTCTAAAATGACTGCATCTCTGCTCAGATATGTATAGTTCATGTCTGTCTGTCTCTCTTGGTTTCTTTTATTTTCTCTTCTCTCTCTCTTTTTTTTTTTTTTTTTTTTTTTTTTTCTTCCCAAATGTATCCGCATGCCAAATGGTATAAATTATCCAACCATCTGTCCCCCTTCATCAAAATCCCAAGGGAAAATAGATCTGAAGTGCAGCTCATTTTCACCAAAAATGCCAGTTGTAATAGATCCTCACTTTTGCATCCATTCATCTTGTAACTGGTGGGAAATCCCATAGCCTTAAAATTTTTGGTACTAACTCAGACCCTTTAATTAGCAGGTGGCCACTTTTGCCTCTGCTCAGAGATGGCAGCAGCTCCTGGACCTTCTGGCAGGTTTACTGTCACCTCTGACCAGGAGAGGAGCTCCCCCTGCCTGTTACTTCTACAGCATTTTTAGAAGGTGTCTGAACTGTTCACATTTTCCTGATTTTTTCTTTCAGATTGAAATAATTTTATCTAATTATACATCCCCCCCTTAATTTTCTGTCTTGTAAAATAATAAGGAAACTGATTTTGCCGCATGAGTCAATTTGCAAATCAAGCAGCCTTTACATTATTTCCCTGTCTGCTGAGTTTCTGCACTGAGTATCGCTGTCTTGCGTGTATGTTTCCCCCACTCTGTCTTTCTGACTTGTCAGCTGAAGCTGAAATGCTAATTGAAATCGAATCGGCTTGTCAGTGTGTTGCCACTGTGCTGTTCTCCCTCCGGTATGCTTAGCTGGTGTGTTTGCTTACTGGGATTTAGGAGCCTTTACATTGAGGGATTGAATCGTATCACACAGTGAGTCAAACTTGTTGAACCTTGTGGTCCTCTGTAAACTTACTGTACTGGAGGCATCCTACAAAGCCACGTCTGTCTTCTTAACTGCTTACAAATACAGATGATGAACTTGAGTGAAGGCAGTTGACTCTGGGACAGTTCTGAAGACTTGGAAATTTATTCTTTTTTGCTCAAATTGTTATTAAATAGGGAACTCATCAGTTGTGCTCTGCTCTGTAACATATTGCATGCTCACCTGATCTGAGGAGATAAAAAGAATCAGATCTGAGATTAGGACAGCTTCAAGTGCAAAGATATCTGGTCCTTGTGGATTTAGTACCACTAGAGCTTTACGATTGAGCTGAAATGAAGTAGGTAGTCTTCCATACCTCACACACACACACAAACTTCACCTTTTGAAGGGATCCATATGACTCCTACAGCGGTCTTTAAAATTTACAGAAGATTGAAAAGTGTCCATGTTACATTTGCCAACATTATATTTGTGTCACTTTAGGAAGAAGGTAAAGCAAATAATTTATTTCCACACATTAGTAATAAATATTAGTAGTAAGCATATTAGGGGGGAGCTTTTTTTACTGGGCCTGTAGCCAATATGTCCTCGTTTTTGTGTTAATTTTATGTAGCAGTACATGAATAATATACCAACAGCATGTTTCCAGAAGTTACTGTGGTCTGTAAGATCTGTCCTGACTGAATGCAAGGGTCTAAATAAACCACATAATTCTGGCTTGTCCCCAGGATATGCACCCAGATAGATTTTTCATTAGTTTGAAGCTTATGTATTCACATTTCTGCATGAGTACGTTTATGCCTATAGACAAATAATTTTGCAATTGAAAACAGGAATGTGTACTCAGATTTTTGAAGTTCACTTTTGTTAAATTTGCAGTGCAATAGCAGTCCAGTCATGATAAAGATAAGGATATAAGTAGCACAGATAAATTCATATGCATTTTGGTATGTGAACCTCAGTTATCCTTTGAAAATATTTCCTTTGACTCTGTAGAAAAGTATGTTAGCTGGAACTGTTTACCTTGCTACAGAAAGAATTTCCAGATAGCAATTTTTACAATTTTTAGTAAAACTGTGGTCTTCTAGCTTATCTTGATGTGACAGCTCTTCCATTTCAGACAGATTAAGATTTTTTTTTCCAAAGTACACTGGATTGGTGGCTATCCAAGCTTATGTCATTTGGCATAAGTGGAGGATAGTTATTCAGACGTATTTTAGCACTCAGGTATTTTTTTTTTTTTTCTAACAGAGTGGTCCTGAATTTTTTTTTTTTTAATTTATTAACTAAGCACATATTTTTCTATTAGCAGAACTATTTAACCCCATTACCCTACAGATCTGTGTCCACTAACCCCACCATGATAACCCCAATTCTCACCCTCACCCCAAAACATGCTCCATGAGATCCTGTGGGTGGAGGAAAAAAACTATGGCTTGTCCTGAACTCTATGTTCATGATGATTATTAGAGATTGTCGCCAAACAACAGATAGATATAGGAAACATAGAACTTGATGTCAGAGGAACACTGTATTGGATCTTTGTCTTCTCTACCCTCCAGACTCCAGGAGGAAATTAGCAGTTATTGAGACTTGTGTTCTCTCAAATGTCACTGATCATCAGGTTCAAAATCATTTTGATATCCTCTGGCTTATAATGACAAATTAACTGCTAATTTTGCCCTGATTCCTCAGAAGACCTACATCTCCTGCAAGGGCTGGATTTGGAGCTTTCTCCAAGTACTAGTCCAGCAAGGCATTTAGAATCTGTTGGCCTTCAGCTTGCTATCTGTAAAACAAAGATAAAGGTACACCTCAAAGGTGTATTGTCATGCTTAATCCATTAATTTTTATAAAGTTACTTTCAGCTTCTGAGATAGAAGGCACTAAAACAATACAAAGTATTATTCATACTATTATTATTTTATGAGTCATACAAAGACATTTCCTCCTGGTAAGAATTCCAATAAGATCTCATTTCTTCATTGCACAGATGTGGTCTTAAGTTTTCACATTTCCTCAGGAGCAAACTACAATTGTTGAAGTGACTGGTACATTTTTCAGAGATGGTTCAATGTTCAGTTCCTTTTTTGTTCTTAACTGTGTTGATATAATCTGACAGACGCACTGAGTTTGATACCTTCCAATTACCTGTGGTTTGTAATGTGAACTTGATAATTTTGCATTTCTACAAGCTCAGGTTAATAACCACTGTGGTGAAGCTGAATAATTTATGGATTTTTTGGAGAGAGCCTTTATAACACATTTAAATAAATAAATAAATAAAGAGAGAGAGAGAGAACTGATTACTTCTAATTGATGTTTTATGGAGGTATCTGTTCTAATAACATCAACCTGGGTAGGAAACAAGGCACAAACAGGTGTGTTAAATAGATAAACAAGGACAGATGAGGGTTTGGTACAGGCATGATGATAATTCTGAAACAAATGCATTAGCATAAAAGCAGAAATCTTAGCTTGCTGCTTGCCTAACCAGTGCCAGATTGGAGTGACTTGTATCTATCACTCAGAGGCAGAGGAAGGTGTTAAGAACATGTTTAAATGAGAAGATGATGGCAGCTCTACAAATTTTGACAGTCAGTTTATCCGATGCACAAGTTCTTTGCTCTTTGTTCTTCACCAGTTCCCGAGGGGCTTGATTTTCAGAAGTGCTGAGCACTTGCAGCTTCTATTGACTTCAAGTGGAGTTTTAAGTGTTCTGCACTTGTGAAAATCATGCCCAACTGGATTAGCACAAAGAGGTTTTTCTTTCAACATCAGCCAGAAATCTCTTTTCCTCCTACCTGACTTTTCCAGCAAAATACAGTTACTGTTTCCTAACACAGGCAAAATTGTATTATTCTGTGTTACTTGGTGTCTTACTGAATATGTGCTGGACTTTATTATGCATTTTTACCATTTCTCACTGTCAAAGAAATAAGAGATGGAAAAGACCTGCTAGGTCAGCCACTCTATGTATCCAGTAGTTCAGCATTGTTCCTTTCAATATGTTTTCCTGTGCTTTGTCCCTCCAAAATACTGGAGATTTTTTGTTTAAGGTTACAGTGACAAAGGCAGAGGAACATTTTATCTTTCTTTAAAAAATAGTACACATATTTGAAAGGAAAGGAAAACAAAATAGAATATTTCTAATTCTCCCTCCAAATTGAGAAAAATACTATTTTTATTTTACAAAGGGTTTTTCTCATATCATCATCAGACACAGCTGGGGTCATTAAAAAGTAAGGTTGTAAATGCAAGATTCTTTGTAGATTATATTTTGATTTAAAAAAAAATAATAATAATGCAGAGCAAGGATGATCCTTTTCTATCTTTATTTCTTCACTTTAGCTATCTCATTGGTCTCTCTCTGATGATTTCTGGATGCTTCTCCACTTTGGCATGTGACCAGGGATGCAAAATACCCTGAAGACTACATCCAACAATGTGTTTTAGTTCCATATTCAAATATATCTTTGGCCACCCTGTTCCAGAGAAGTCATTGCAATAGACATAATGGGCCATAATTCTGCTATTAAATCCAGGCTGATGATAGGAAGAAGTGTAGTCATTCCAGTAATAAAACTGACTGCCCAGTACAATATAGGCTTTCTCCCTCCCCCATCTGCATTAAATATAGTTATTGGAAGAACAATCGCTGGATACATTTCAATGAAATACTTTCCCATAGTATTGTTTTCTAGGGCAAAATAATTTGTTGTCTGTTTTAAAAGCCCTCATAAAAACAGCTATCTTTTGAAATCTTTGTTATTTACATGATGAATCTCTCTAAAATTTTCTAATAGCAAGATAATATTTGTGTTCTTAAATTTTTCATTGTTATATCTATTTAACATACAGTACCTGAAGATTTTTGCTTTTATTATTATTAAAATGTCTGACTAAAAACTGGAGGAGGAAGGTAACCTTTAATTTATACTCCTGCTCAAGAAGGTCTTTTTATAGTTACATTTAGGTCTTTTTTTTTTTTTTTTTTTTTTTTTTTTTTTTAC
>NC_048900.1:24397605-24424679 GCF_011077185.1 Oxyura jamaicensis | reverse complement strand
TTTTTTTTTTTTTTTTTTTTTTTTTTTTTTTTTTTTTTCCTGTGGATCATCTATACTATTAAATGGTTTTTTATTCCAATTTAGGAGACATTTCATCTTTAAACCTGTACTTACATTAACTTTTGTACATGGTTGCCCAGGCAACAATGTAATTGCATGAAACAATGGCATTCTCCTATGTACCATTTATGGCAAGTTTGCATTTCAAAAAACTTCTTGTCTTATCATCAAAGCAGAATTTGTAACCTTCTGACAGCTGAAGGAATGTTCAGGGGCCTTGATTCATATTCATTTTCCCTTGTAATTTTAATGGGTACCGTCACCTTTCATTTTCAGGGTAGTTCTTTTTCCCCCTGTGATAGTTACTGTTTTATATGAAAATTCTAGAGCAGGCACAAGAAACTGATTAAAAAATAGCTCCAAGAAAAGGCTGTGAGTACCATTCTTCTAGCTTGTAGCCTGTGAAATTGCCACTGTTTAATTGATCTTCTATAAGCTTATCTTTCCAGTGAGATGTACCATTATTGTAAATTAATCAGTGCCTCCAGACATTATCACTGAGGTAACCAAGAGCTAATCAAGCAAGAATGGAGCTGGCAGACGCCAAGATGTCACGGATGCCTTGCTGTGTACGAAGTCTGTCAGAGTTTCAGCTTCCAAAGGAACCTGTTTTTGCAGGGCTGCAGACTTTGTATAACCTTGTCATAGCAGTGGAAGAGGGGGCAAGCAGCCTGAATGTCAAATAGGTGGGCCACGTGGGGAGCTGACGCTCATAGAATCCTCTACATAGCAAACAGCAAAGTGACACTGTAATAATAATAACAAATGATGCTGTTTAAGAATAAACAAAATGTTGACATGTTGATTAGTTTTTACTAAATAGCAGTTTCCAAGGGAAGAAAATCAAGCAAAGCAAATTTACAGTGGAAAATATTCAAAATATATTAATCAGTCATTGCAAAGTGCCACTAGAAATTGCATTCCTGCTTTTTAATTGATTTTATTTTATACATGCTCATATAGAAAAAAAAAAAAAAAAAAAAAAAAGGAAGAAAGAAAAAAACACCCCTCTGAATTTTCCTGAATGTTATTTCTGGCAGCTAGATACCATCTTGGGAAAATAACAGAACAGAAAAACAATACAGAAATGTACAAGATTCATTTAATCAATTTAACTAAAAGTATGCTTATTCTTGGAGAAAGATGCGTGACACTTTACTGTCAGTTGACAGAATCTGTAATTCAGGGTAGAACGGAGCCTAAATTGTGAAGGGAAGCAGCTGAATCTTTGTGCTGTAGGTTCTGTCATGTGAGACGAGTTTCAACTGCTGGCATGTCTGGGCTGCTTGCTTTCTGGCATTCGATGCCTCGATGGCATCCTTGAAATTCTTCCTCCTGCCATCTTTCTGGTGGTAGTAGAGAAGCTACTCCAGCGCTGGCATCAGTGAGGTGAAGCTGTACTGGGGCAAGCCTGTTCGTCAGTCTGTCAGTGACATTCATTTGTATAATTTACCCAAAAAGTATCCAAGGACCTTAGACCTACAAGTATATCTGAATTGTATCCCTTATGAGATTCACAGATAACCCAGTGGAGCAAGAACAGGGGAATGGCTTTCCCCTTCAACAGGGGATAAAACACATAGCCTAAGGTTGGGACTGCCATAGAGCTTGTGAGGCTTTTTGCTTCAGATCTTGAAATATCACTATCTTTTTCATGCTGTATTTTGCTCCCAGTTACCAAGAAATTGTAAATTAAAGAGACACTGTGAGAGCATTAATAAACAGATCTTGCATCATTTTCACTTTGTAATTCCACTGACTTCTGTTGATATATTCCAAATATAAACAGGTAACAGATCAGAATTTGCCCACTGAATACAGTAAATGTAAAACACTGAACCAAATTGCCTGCTGGCATACATCCACTGACAAGAAGGAGTTTTGCCAAAAGGTAGTTTGGCTCATTATAGCTAGTAATTTGATTATTAATAAGTGGAAAAATAGTATTAAGAGTTGCTAAATGTTATTGATCATATCCTCAAAACTATTACTTCCATGGAGTGAATCTTTCAGTACCGCTTTACAACTCTCTTTTTGGTTTCAGTGAGGATCTTATATTCGTGATAGTTTGCAAGACAAAGGTCATTAATGAAGATGTTTTCTGTTGGGTGGGAGGGAAGGATTGGTTTTGTTTAATTAGAAAACCCCATGAAATAGAAATACTGCAGAGGGATGAATGTTTCCCTTTCTGAATATAAACATCTTGGCTTCACCTCAATGTTTATTTTCAAAAACTGCCTAAGTTTTGCTTCCATATTTATCTAACAGCAGGGGATCATTATCCTGTGACAAAGTTCTATTCCACTGACATTATCTCTTAATTAGAATTCATCCTTTTCTAGTTCTACGTAGTCAGCCTGTAGTTCCCACAAGTACCATAAAGCAATGAACATTTTTGGAGGGAGGGGGAAGAGGGAAGGTTTTGCAGACCATTAAGAGCTGCTTAATAAGCAGCTTAGTGTGGAAAAGGCTGCTTTTATTCTACATGGGCATATCTTTGCAGGATTGCTGATGAAGGCCAGCCTCTCCTCTCCCTTGGATCATGCCAACCAACTTTAAGTGATGTGCCAGGCCAGGAGGGAGGGCATCATCACAGCTGAGAAAACAAATTGCTTGTCTTCTTTAGGAGGAAAAGAGAAGAATCAGCTTACAGTCATAATCATGCTACACTTGGAAGGTAGTGGGGCAGACAGAGGTAAAAAGCAACCTTGTAAGGTGCAGTGAATGTGCACCAGGATCAAAGTCATCAATGGCATTTCTATTGCTAAGGTCAGTCACTGTAGTCTCCCACAACTCTGTTAGAGATGAAGGCACTTGCATCTTTCCCTTCTCTCAGAAAATATAATTAGCCTTATTCCATTTAGCCCTTCAGAAATGCATATAAGGAGCCTGACACCAGAACTATGTGTTTGGGTGTGTAAAACAAACAAACAAACAAACAAAAAAAAATGAAAATCAATAATGTAGAGAAGTTAAGACTAGGGCCCGGCTCCTACATCATGACTTTTGGTAATCTATTGCAACAAGGCTTACATCATCCCTAAAAACACTAATGTCTGGGCAGTGATCTCTCAGTGAGGTTATTAAAGTAGGAATCACAAACAGATATTAATACCTTCATTTCCATGTCCTGCATTTCAGTGGGTAGAAATGTGAATAGACCTTTCCACTGCTGCTTGGACACACCGCATCTTCTGAACTAATTGGCATCTCCTATCCAAGGTCTGCCCGCATAAATAAGAGAGCTGTATAGTTTGGCAAAGGTGGTAGAACATTTAGCAGCTCCTGTGTAACATCTTTTTCCTTTACATAGTGCATTACACCAAACACCACAGAAAATAGACATAAAAGTAGGAAAAATAATAATTATCCACAGAATAACAAGAATAGTCCCTGCTACTGGAGTAGTCCTTATGTAAAGAATTGAGCATGAAACTCAAAGCCACCAGATGTAACAGACCAAAAATACAGGAACACTCCCCTAGATCCTTGCATGCATATCAAGACAAACTCGAGTACTAATTGGCTAACAAGTTTCAGATACTATTAAAACATATGCTTCAGCATTAAATTATTTCATATTAGGGATTATGGAGAGACCAAAGGGAGTAACCTTACCTGAACAGCTGTGTGAAGTAAGGCTTTGGGGCTTTTTCTCATTTTCTTCCAAAATACATGCTGTTAAGATATTTTTTTTTCCTTTTTTTTTTTTTTTTTTTTTAATAAAAGAACAATGGAGAAATTGGTCCATGAGATTCATTAATTGTGGCAATTCCTATGCTGGCATGAGTTTTTGAAATGGTTTCCTGATAATGTTTTGCCATGAAGTAGCACATGAGGATAAAAGAAAATTCCCTTAAAGTCCCTAGCCTGTAAATTAGCCCATGTATAATTTCACTTAATGTCTTAAAGTGATGTTCCCAGTTCTGCTTTTCACATTCTTATCATCTTCAGTTACGCCCTGTGAATTTGTTCAGATGTTCAAACCCTTTCTCTGTCCAGAGATGTAAAGAAGAAAAACCACAAAAGATACAAAAGCAAACTATTAGCAAGACTATTAAATCCAAGGAAGTTGTGTCTAATTGAAAAGTTTACTGAATTTATTTAATGATTTAGTGTTACTGAGAGCTGTTATAACTTTATTTTATTGAATTATGCCATTTCATACTCTGTTGTCAAATGTTTCCTTGGTTCTCATTAAGGCTATGATTCATGCTAATATTATATCATTTAAACAGGTTCCTCAAGCAGTGTTTTATTATTGTTTGTAAATTTATGAAGCATAGTTTCAGTGTCTTGTGGTACTTTACAATATTAAGGAAGGATAGAATATTAAACAATCAAATGCATGCCAATACTCAGGGATAAGTCAGCTTCGGGGAGACGGTCTGTGTAAGGAGACAGAGGAGATATATAACATGCCCCTCAGGACTATCTGACAGTTTTCCTAAGTGGCATCTTCCCTTTTACAAGGGCTCACATTCCTTACAGTTTTAATCTGTATTTCAGTGGTAACTGTTGAATTTATCCCCTTTCTATAATAAAACAATGTGAATCAGACATTTTACCTTATGTTGCCAAGGGTAGATGTGCTGAGTTCTCGGGTTTTGATGCTCTTGTTCCAATCTTTAAATTTCTAAATTGCCTTTACTGCTATTACTGGATTCAGTAAGTCTATATGTCTTTTAAAATACCCTGCTCTTATAAGCCATTCATAGAACATGGGTGTTATGCTAGATGGACATGACCAGGCATTCACAATGCAAGTTCAGATCAAGCCTTTTGGAGACCAGGTTAAGTACAGGAGTGCACAGTTTTCCACTTTTCTCCAGTGTGGCTCCTGGGACTTGTGTCCAGTGTCCATGGCAGAGGCTGAATGGAGAAACATTCTGCTCATCTGTTGGCCTCTCCTTTAGCTGCATCCCACTCCCTGCTTTTCTCTCACTGCTCCTTAAGAACTTTTTGCACTCCTGCCCTGTTGTGGTGGAAGGATTACATACATCTGTGTTCGGTCTTCTCCCAGTTCATTTGAACTCATAGAATTACAATGATTTCTCTGTTTTTCTTTCCCCAGGAGGACAGGTTTTCTTTTTACTTTTACACATTTGAGAGGTGTGATAGCATCTTGGGACTAAATAGGTCATCAAACCTCCATACAGTTCTTAAAATATAATTAGATGCTGAAAAAAAAAAAAAATAGTACTTAACATCCTGACATAAATATCCTGTCCTTTTGTTCCCTCTGGTTGTTTGCAATGCATTTGCTGTGTTACAGGAAGCATTTATTTGCAATACATTTGCTGTGTTATAGGAGGCATTTCTACATTTTTGTCTTCCAGAAAACATTGGTGTTGTTAGTGCTTGATATTTAATATGTGAGTTTGCAATTTTGTTACAGATCTGTGAGACTCCAGCCCCTCTGGAAAGCTGGAGAGAGCAAGGCCATTTGAGTCGCTGATAGAGACATTGTGGAGCCTAAAACTCCTCTGCCAATTCTTAATTTCCACTGCTTTGTGGCTGAGAAAGCAATCTGGAGTGTGAAACTATTTAGTTAAACTTTCGTGCATTTTCTGTAATCTCCGAAGGTATGCATTTCCTGACTGCAAACAGATAGGAAGTCATCTGCCCTCCTCTGTCTGTATCTTTCTGTTTTCTTACTGCATTTAAATCAAGAGATATTTTTGAAGACTAATAATTACAGAACAACGTACAGCTTGGTCAAATTTTGGAAATGCAATCTTATGAATGGAAGGAACCAGGTGATTTGAAGCCCAACCACCCCACTGTCATGGAAATCTTCATACTGGAATCATAAACTCAAAAGGTTTTTTAAAATAATGTAGATAATAGTTTTACACAAAATTAGTTCTCACATATAGAAACTGAACTGTTCTTCCAAGAAAAGATCTGAACCAACTTTGATTTTGTATGATGCATTTTGCTTTCATTTAAGGAAAGGAAATGTAAGGTTCTCAGCAAGTATCTGAGATCTTTGGCTGTGTACACATCCCATAATGCCAAACAGTAAAGTGCTTACAAAAAGTCCTGCACTGGACATAGTGATATTTCTCTCCTTTCTAGCACTGGCTGTTCTGAAATTCTTCCAATTTCATTTGTTGTGAAAGAGAAGAATTAAAAGCAAAGATTTTTTTTTTTTTTTTTTCCTGTTTTCAAGTTCCCCATTAGTGGTCATTATTTTCCTGCTTTTGTCCTTTTTTTCCCCCTTGCAATTTTGCTGTGAGTGATTCTCTCTGTCATCTTGCCGTAAATTGATTAATACTGCCCACTGATGCGGTGCACCACATGGCTAATATATCAGTTAAATGGAAACAGCAAACACCACCTGCTCCTTCAGGCAAATGGCACTTTGGAAAATGGAATGTGTAATCAATAGAATTAAACCTTAAGCAAAGCACTGCAAACAAATCCAGGGGCAAGGTCTTTTTAACTCTGTGGTATGAAAGATTTTTCCTTTTTTTAAAAAATAAAAAATAAAAATAAGAATAAAAAAATCTGTTAGGCTTTCTTTCAATATATCAATTATTTTCCTTGTGATATACAGTATTCTCACTATAACTGTTCTCATACAGTTCTGTATTACTTGGATAAAAGGTGATATTTTTATACGAAAAGTTTTAGATGGGTCTGGTTCCCTTTATGTGTTGGAGATTTACAAGACCAATGCTTGTCAATGGCAGTGATAGGTAATAGGATAAATCCTTCCCATTGATGGGGAGATAAATGCCACTTGAATTTCACTTTCAAATCTGTTAGAGACTGCTTAGCATTAAGGCATTTGCCTTGTTTGTGAGCACTTTAAAGATTAAGGATTTGAAAAGGAGATGCAAAGGACACACAGAACTTTTCAGCTGATCTCAGAAATATCTTCGCCTGGTAAATAGGTTTTAGAAATAATAAAACTGGTCAGCTTTGGTTCCTAAGTGAAAGAGTAAAATTTTGAAAGAGGTATTTAAAGGGAAGAGCTGTAAATACCAAGGGCTAAACAAGAGAAGAGACCTCCTGCAATTTGCATACAATGAGAGAACGAGGCCCAAGATCATTTGGAAGTAATATTTAACTGATTCAGGAAGGCAAACCATGGCTTGGAAGACTTTGGCTGTCTAACACAGACTGTCTATTACCTATTTTGGCTCAGCAAACAGTTAAGGAAAATTAACTTTGTCCCTGGACGTAGACTCCCATGGATCAGAAAAGGCTCTCAGGATACCTTCTGCACTCAAGTAGCACTGATAGCTGCAGCCACTTCATAAATCTGTATGTGAAAGCCTAGGTAAAACTCCTTTTACACCGTATTTTGTGTTCCACACCTGTAAATTGACACATCCGTGAGTTTGTTTAGAGCTATATTTTTGTCTCAGATTTTTACGAGAAATAAATAAATAAATAAATAAATAAGAAGGCCAGTCATTAGTACATACCAAGTGACAAGCAAGTAGTCAGCTACAGTTGCAGGAAAATAGCCCGGGTCTATCTCACGGCTGCTTCTAACAACTCACAGCAGACTCCATTCTCTGTTTGTGGTGTACTAGTAATTACGTTCTCACTGGCAGGATTTAGAGTTTGGTTGCCAGGGCCCAAGCACCATGTAGCAAGTGTTTTGGTAATGAATAAAGACGGCAATCAGCAGCAACCTGAGAGCTAGCTGAATGAGACAATCTGGCGGGCACTGAGGGGGTCCTGCTGGCTTGCTCAGATGGGCAGCAGGCAAGGATGAGATAATTGATAGGAAAGGGTAATGAAAGGAAAGGAAGTGGGGGGGGGGGGGGGGGGGAGAGAAGAGAACAGATTTAGAAAATAGACAAAGATTTTGACCTTAAAGCTAATAGGCTACTTAGGATATTATTTTATAAAGACCGGGATAAAATGAGCTGGCAGCTGAATGTCAGTACAAAATAGTCCTGTGTGTGTGTGTGTGTGTGTGTGTGTGTGTGCAGGCACATGTGGGCGTGTGATGGGCTAGGGAGAGAGGAAATCCCCACGTGCAGATTTTAGATGATTTCTAGGAAATAATAGAAAAGATATGAGTGGTTATTGGTAGTACCCATAGTATTGCAATGTTCTCCTTCCTATACAGCATAGTAAAACATATCAAACTGATCATGAAGTCTGGAGCTTGTAGGGGGGAAATTCAACAAAGAGATATGACCTAGACAAACTCAAATAAATAAGGAAGAGTTTCATGCTTTGGAAAACTGTAGTCTGGTGTAAGGCCTTTTGAATGCAGTAAAAGGAGCTTCACTGATTTTTAAAGACCTTAAACTATTATGAATTTGAAAATCTAAGTGGATATTTGTCTTATAATCATCAAAGCTATGAAAATCTCTGCAAAAAGCAATGTATTTTCAGTTGCAGGACCTTGAAAAAGGGAGATGTTAAGGGTTACAAATGCGGTTTTATTTACTTTTCTTTGCAGATAAATCATTTACTTAGTCTGTCCTTTTACAAAATAATTACTCCTTCAGCCTTCACAGGCTTGGGGAAAAAAAAAAAAAAAAAAAAAGATTAAAAAAAAAGATTAAATCCTTAGTCACAGAAATCAAACACCTCCCAAGACACAAGAGACAAGTTTTGTGGAAGGAAGTTATTTTCCTACCACTTTGCATCCTTCTGACACAAGGCGTGCTTCCTCACAGCCTTGTGGGCATAGCAGAGGATTAACTTTTTGCATTGATTTTTTTTTTTTTTTTTTTTTTTTAAAGAATTAGCACAGAGATTAGGACAAATAGGTAGGAATATGGTAGTGTGAACCAAGTTCTAAGTGGAGATGTTTTATATTTGGTGATAGGGCTTTGTTTAGATCCCATTGTTTTTTTTTGTTTGTTTGTTTTTTTTAGTATACAGTTTTGATTAATATTGATAAACCCATTAGAGCCACACCCTTAAAAATATCTCTTCAGTAATCTATGTATTTCCTTGTTTATTTATTTATTTATTTATTTATTAAACACATTATGTAATTTAAAACAGGTCATCTTACCCAGATTTTAAGGTATTAGGAAGATTTCAAGAGGATTTTTTTATTACTATTATTTCTAATGTTATATATATGTCTGGTAAAATAATGCAGGAGCATGTGATTTGCCATGTTATCAGGGCTGGAATCTTTGCAAGTCTGATAAATCATATTATCTTAATCTGAGGAAGTACTTTGATAGGAAACCTCAGTATTGCCCATAGATCTCAAAGGCCATATTCCTGGTGATTCTGTAAGTAATGCTCCTCTTCTGAACTGATCTTAAATAAGTTGTTACAAAGTGCACAGCGGTGCTAGATGTTCTTGGTTTTGGGCAGAGGTACGTCAGCACTTTGGGATATTTGCTATTGAAAATGTACTATGTTAGCTAGAACTTAGACACAAATGCACTTTTTTTCCTGCCCAAATTTCAAATAAAAAAGGTATTCTTCACTTTCTGGGATTCTGAAAAATTTCATGCTGTGCTACTGTGTAGAGTTCATCAGTGCACTGCTTTCTGAGAAATATGGAAACATGGTAGTGATAAAAGAAATTATTCCATGCAGAGTTTTACAAAGCGCTTTGGGATCCTTTGAGATAAAAGATACTATATCAGACATTATGATAGGTAGTAGTTATTAATATCTGTCATATTGTGACTTTCTCAATCACTTTTATTCTGCTTGGAGCACTCTCAGGAAACTCTCTTTTACCCAATTTGCCATAATTGTGATGTGACCCATATTGTACCCTCCTTTCCAAGACCTTTTGAAATATATTATAGATGCTCTCCACGACCTTTTCCTAAAAGCTTTTTAATTGAAATGTTGTCATGCAGCTTCCATATTTAAGATCATTTCATATTTTGATGGCTTTCAAACATAAGTTGAAAGTGTATTACAAATAGGGAGGAGGGTAATGGAGTTGGTTTTTCTGGGGACCTTTTCCAGACACAGCAGTAAGTGCTCCATCTAGTGCTTCACTGGATGTGTAAGCATGCTGGATGGTCTGACACGTCAGATTCGTCTCCATCTTTCAGTTTACAGAATAAATACTGAGGTTGTAATGATTTTCTGCAAATGCTACTGCTCAAATTACACACACACACACAGAGAGAAAGAGAATGACTTGTTTCCATATAGTATTGCCAAATGTGTTTGCATTGACTACATCTTTGACTTCTGCATCATGCTTGGATGAAGGGCTTACTCTATGCTCTGAGGAGTATGGTAGAGGTTGTGAATGGACTTAATTGGATTATTATTTTTCTGGGAAGGGATTGTCAGCTTGGTTTGCAATTGAGCAATGCTTAGTGTAACAGTCCTCTTTTCTTGTTAGTACATTATGGTACAATGAATTATTATTGTCAAAAATAATAGTACTTTTGGCTTGGTAAAATGAGTTCTATGACTGAATTAAAACTATTCTCTAAATGTTATTATCTGATTCAATGAATGTCTGTGTAGAGGCTTTTGACCTCCAGAAATGCTAGTGTTATAAGCTCATAAACTATTTCAAATATATTTTCTTTGGAATGAGGATCAGTCAGAAGTCCAGACTGGGTAATTCAGATTCAGACAAGAGGAGAGAAAGCTACATACTTAACAGTGACTGCATCACAAAATAAACATATAAGCTATTTCCTTTGAGATGTAATATCAAGAACCATAAAATTCATCACAGTGAGTAGGCAAGGTACAAAAGTGATCATCACCTTTATTCTGAATTGTAAGTAGAAGCTCTTACGATAGCAAATTACAATAACACTTCATAATGACAAAAATCCAAACCTTTACTAAATTCAGCAGAGGTCATTATTTATTCTACTACAGCACAATGCTGTATTGCAGTTCAGAAGTGGATTTATTCATGCTACAGCTTTCTGTTGTATATTCTTCACACAGGGTTTCCACCAGTTTCATCTTTTGACCTTCCACACATGAAGAGGCACAGGATATGCAGCAAAGATCAGTCACTGCAGATAAAAAATCTGCAATGTTGATTAAACAATAGAATTATTCATTGGGCCAGATTCTCTGTGGTGTAATTTTACTTAGCTGTATTGAGTTCATTGACTGATCTTTATTGACCTTATCTCTTTGACTTCATCATGGGTATTCTGATCTACATCAGCTGAGGATCTGGCTCTCAGTATTTAATTTGCACAATAAATGATAGAAAGTCTTTAGAAATGGAATCTGCAGTGTAATTAATGAGAACTGATGCTTAACATTGGATCCTTTCCCAATAGCCTGTTATGCAGCACTAAACATTATGGGCCAAGTACTGATTTCACATTTTGACGCCAAATTCCTATTGACCTCAACAGGAGCTTCATGTGAGAAATGATAGCAGGATATATTCTATTATTTCTTGAAAAGGTCAGTGTTCTGATAAAAGTGGATGAAGCTGTCTTTTTCATAGCTGTCAGGCAACTTGGCTTAATGTAGTCGCAGAATCTCACCATGATAATAGAAATCTGGCATGCTTGCCTTGGTATATCACATTGTAGCTAACCATGAGTCCTTGTCCTTGGTTTATACGATGGCTGAAATTCAGACTTTTTGAATCAGATATTAACAACTGGAAGTATGAGTAGCTCCAGTTGGAGGAAAATGTATGTATCTCTCACCAACATGCATTAACCGTTTATATTTAGATTAATTCAGTCCTGAGTTCTTACTCCTAGATTTCATGTTCTGTGCATGAGGAAGGAAATTCTTGAGTAGATTTTTGGCTCTCAGATAATAGTAGAGTAATAACTACAATTCAGACACTGAACAGCATTAGCTTACAGAGAAAAATCAATCTGTTGCTGGTCACTCAACATTACTTCTACCTCTGGCAGACTAATCAAAATAGTCTCTAAATTTGCTATAGCTGTTATTTACCATTATTATAGTTCTGTGGCACCTAGATTTTCTGTCTGTGATTTTTGCCTGCCTCTTGATCTCCCAAATTGCTTTTTAAGTGTGCTCAGAATGAAGCTGTTTTGACTGTTTTCTGATGTCCTGCAAGGAGACTGCTTGTCCCTATAAAACACCAGAGGAGGGTAGAAAAATATAAAATCAGAGCCATAAAAATATATTTTGTGGCACATTTTCCCCTGCAGTGGTGTTAGATGTGTGTGGAGCCAAGATGGAAGAGCACTAGCCCCATCTACTCCATCCAGTCTTCCTCTGCAAGAGCTAATTTGAAGCTTGAACTCCTTGATTCACCCTCTATTCCTTTTTAATCCCCTCACTTTCCATTGATGCAATATATCTTATTACCAGAAAGACAAGAAGGTTCAGATATCTACTATAAGCTGAAGATGTTATTTTTATTTAAGTGGGTTTTCGTTTAGTTTTGTTTGGGAGGGTGATGGTTTTTATTTTTTGGTTTTGTTTGTTTGTTTTAATGTATGCGTCCTGGGAAGCAACAGATCATTTTGGGGAAAAAATGGTATTACTCTCAGTATCTTGGTTTGAGAACTGGAAAAGTGGTAACCAGTTTTGTACGATGTCTTCTGAATAGAATTGACACTGTATTTTGTTGTGTTTAAACAGCAAATGTATGCCACAAGCCCAGTTTCCTTAGTATAAGTGGCTGGTTAATGAAAAACCCCACTATGGAAAACTGTACTTGGACTCATCTTGTTCACATTGCCAATACAACACTGGGGTCATTGTACAGTATACATTATACATAATATATTTTCCAGTTTGTCATTCCCAGATGAGAAAGTATGGATGGAAACAGCTAAATGAGAGGCCTTCCTGTATTGTTATCAATCTGGACTGGGAGAAGGAAATTGAGTTTATTTTTGTTTGTTTGTTTGTTTGCTTTAGTCTTGCAGTTTCATGGGTGAAGTCCTTTGCATCCTTTGGCTTTCTTTACAGGACAAGTCCTGTTGCAAAATGGGAGTCCATGGTTTTAGTGAGCTGTGACACCTACTGGCTTTCTGCTTTGGGTCAAGGTATTGGTCTCCTGTAAATGTCTACAACCCTAACTGATCCTGTTTCAGCATTTTTCTGAGATTCGCTCCAAGCTAGGAGCTTGATCTGGGGCTTTCTCAGTAATCAGTAAAGAAAAAGACACTTCCAGATTGAATTTGATCTTAGGTTAGCTCAAATGCTTTCTGGAGGTGTCTGTCTCTCCTGCTTAGTGGTACGCATTGCTTAGGGTGACTTAACTGCTAAATAAGGTGTATCAATTCAATTACAAAAGTGTTTCCTCCTTAACCTAATCTTGGGATAAGTGGATCTACAGCAGTGTAAAAGAGAGGGAGTTGTTGCCAGAATATTTCCTGGAAAGGAACCTTGATTTTGGAAAATACCTCTGTTATCTGAAATAGCCTGCATTTTTTTTTATTTTTTTATTTTATTTTTTTTCCCTTTGAGAGGTGTGTTCTAAGGCTGTATGTGTCCCTAGGCTTTCTTAGGAAAATCAATGGCATGGTGTGGATATTTAAGGAGTGGTTTTATTTGGGTAAGACTTGATTTCTGACAAGCCATGGGACTTTGTAAGTTTATATTTCTTTACTATTACAAAACTGGTCTGCTGTAGTAAGTAGCACAGAAGCTTCTGTAGGGACTTCCTTTTTGGGAAACAATGATCCCATCAAATTTCCAGGATGACTCATGCTAAGTGTTTGAATCATTTTTATTACACTGCTGCTGATGGCTTGGAAGTCAGGTTTTTGGTCATCAATTTATTCTGCATCTTTTATACTGACTGACCCTTGTATATCAGAAACATGATCAGTTAGACATTTTTATGAGTTCAAGGAAAGATGTTCTGTGTAAATAACATCTAGTCAAGAATGAAAAGCAAAATGGGCACATATGACTTGGTAATGTATAAGTGTGATGGTTTGAAAGCTATATTTGGTTTGTAGTATACTAAATCAGAGAACTGGATAAAGAGATTGCTCAACTAAAATAAATACACATTGTAATGCTAAAGGACTAAAAAGTTTTATCTTTATGCAGAGCTGGCTAGGTCCTGAAACATAACTGAGAACTGTTTCAAGGGAAAAAAAAACAAAAACAAAAACAAACAAACAAACAAAAAACACACACAACACGGTATTTAAAAAAAGAAAAAAAAAATAATGCAAGCAAGCAAACCTCCCCCACCTTTTTGTATCCTTTCTGCTGTGAGTTTGTTTTCCGCATATTTCTGTCTTGGTTATGCAGAAGCTTAGAAAAGAATAAGTATTCAATTAGATTATTTTAAAGTAAGTTACTAATAGCCTGTCAGTGGGTATGTGTATACTGCACAGGTAGCACAGCTACACTTACTTTTCCAGGATATATTTTTTGTAATTATTTAACACATCTCTCTGCAAGGCTGTTTCCTGATTTCTTTTATGTCTTAGATACACTTTTAACTTGGTCACCCTTTACATTGAAGCCTTAGCCAAGAATGTTGGTGAATATTAGGCAGATGTGGGTTTGGAAGCTGAGCAAACAACTGGGTGATTTCCCCCAGTACTTTGATTAGTTTGAGTAATACTCTTGTGTGACTTCAGCTTGGGCTGAGCACCCCTTCACAGGTGAGGTGTAAGGAAATAGAGCAAGTAAGGAAGAGTTTGATGCCTGCTGTCCCCTTCCCCTCTATCCCTCCCCATAATCACTCTGATTTACAAGTCCTGTTAAAGAGCAAAAAGGTTCACATAGGTGCCTTTGTGAAAGGATGCCGAAATATATTATATTTAAACAGTTCAAGTAGATGTATATAAATACTAGCTTCCAAATAGCTAGCAGCATTTCAACCTTTTTTATCTCAGCATAAGCTAAATATCATGTCTGCACTTTCTAATGACTTTTTTTTTTTTCACTTCAGTTGTACTTTAACCACTACTTTAGACTGTGTTTGAGAAACTCAATAATATGCCTGAAGAAAAGCCCAAAGAAAAAACCTACCCTAGAGTCTGACTACGTTTCTCTTTTTTTTTTTTTTTTTTTTTTTTATATTAGTTAAGGGTAAGGCTTGCATGTAGTCCCATTATAATCAGTGGGACTACTCCCATTAGTATGGCAAGCAGGATTTGGCCCTTTGTTTGTGATTACACATTCTCTGCCTGGTCTGTTAGACTGAAGGGTATAATAAAATTAAACTATTGGATTAGAATGGTAATTTCCAAACACAAATCAGCAAGGCAACATGATTACATTCACTCTTAGGGGATAAAGTGAAACATTCCGATTTCTCTCTTGGTTTATCTAGGCTGCCTATTGGAATTAATCATGTATCCAGACAAAAATGTGAAAAAATGCAGAGTTTTGGGAACATGTTCCTAAAAAGAAGGAAAAAAATCCACAGATTCTTTTGATTCTTCTTGACATTTAGATCAGCAACCACATCTGAAAGCTACCAAAAATCATTAAGGCCTGCTCCTGAACAGATTTCTTCTGTATGGGACTAGGAATAGCCTTTCCATATGAATAGCTCTCTTTATACAAATAAAAAGCCAGATTTTTTTTTTTTCTTGATGAACTAGAACTGTTACTATAACACCATGTACTCTGGAAGGGAAAATGACTTCCAGTTTCAGTTTGGCTGTGGTTGTTGGGCACTTCTGAGTTCATCCAACCCAAGATGATGAGAGCATGGTTTATAAAACAAATATGATTCAGTGGTTCACTGTTAAAGCTGTGTTAAGCAGTAAGAAGTGGCTTTTGTAGGGCATGTACTTCCCCTCCCCCTTCCCTTTCCCCTTCTCCAAGTAAAAGGGCAATCTGCAGATCTTTCACAGCATATTTACTTTTTCAGAGTAATATAAAAATATCAGAAATTCCCTACTGAATCAGACCATGGTCTAACTGTGCCCTGTCCCTCACTGGCAGCAGGAGATGCTGTCTAATGAGAGTGGATAAGCCTAACCACTGTCTGCAGTCCCTTTCCCTCCCAACCCCTCAGCAGCCACGAGCACTGGATTAGGGACATTATAGATCACATCCCTGCCTATTCCCTTTAGGATCTATTTGTGGACCTGTTGTTCCTGAATTTTCTAATCTCTTTTTGAACTTGCCAATGCGTAGATAGCCCCCTATGGCAATAAATTAGAGAAGCTCGGTGCCTGATGTATAAAAAAATACTTTTACCTGCTTTAAGCTACTGATCCATTAGTTTAGGTAAGAATGGTGGCACCTGGTTTTAATTGTAAGATATGGTGAGTAACAGCTCTGTTATTCTGAATCATTCTTACCCACTGCCTCCAGGATTGTGTAAAACACAATCACATCTCACAGCCTTCTCTTCTCCAAGTGGTAAAGTCCTAGCAATTTCACAGTCTCCCCAGCAGGCAGCTATTCATAATTCATTTCTAGCATTTCTCTGTACTTTCTCTCATTCTGCTGTCCTTCTCAGGATGCAGAGACCAAAATATGAATGTTCATGAAGGTGTGTGTAGCAGCAAAATCATTCTGCCTTGTTTGCAACGTTTTTATTTTTTTATTTTTTTTTTTCGGTTGGTTTACAACACCCTGTTGGGAATTTTTGTCTGTCATACCAAACATAAGTGAGAAGTAAATATATGACTTAGTTCTTCTTAACCTGGATGGGGAGGAGTGGGAAGAAGTAGTTTACTTAAGCTCTACATTTTTCCAGATGAAGTATTTAAATAATCTTTGAATACAAGCTGCAAACTGAGCTATTGGACATTTTCTTGCTTTTTACAGGTCTGGGATTTTCTCTGTTCACAGTTTAAGAAAGCAGGAGAAATGTAATGCCAATGGTGATTAGGATGGTTTATGGCTAATGCCAGCGGTTTATGGTTAGGAATAAGCAATAGAGTAGATTATCTTAAAGAAGTCTGTTTCAAGTAGCTTCTCTGTGTTTTTTTCTTGTTGTTTTTCAAATTAACTGCTACTGAAGCTGGACCAAGATTTAGGAAAGGGAACAGAGATCAAACAAAATGTATACTCAGTTAAAATTATACCCAAATGTTGTAAATACTTTGTCATTCTAATGGTCTACAGAGGGCATATCAAACTCCTTATGGACCAAATAAAATGATAAACATTTTCTCTTTGTCTGATATGCTGCAGCTGTTACAGCCTTTATTATTATTTTTTTTCTTTTCATGTGTGATTTACTTACAAATCAAGATTGAGCAGAACAGAGGGGACTGCTCTAGCACTTGAACAGACACCAAGCCAGAACCTGTCCAGGATGCCCCCTTGGATATGGGACTTGCACAGGGATGTGCCCAGTGAGGGAAGAGGAGATCTGGGGTGCACTGCAGAGCATACACTGGCCTTGTTGCAAGAACTGGAAGTCACATTTTGCTTTGTCCTACAGGCAGCCCTAACTATTTGGCTCGTACTATGTTTCCTCTCCTGCTTCTTGCCTGACATAAACAAGTGGGATTAGGTGCAGACACAGACCAAAAAGACAATCTTTGTCTCTCAGTAGCTTACAGTGCGTGTTAAATGGTATGACAAAATTTTTCAACCTCTTAAATGACTGTGAAACCAGAATTGCCCAGGGATTCAGATACAGCTGCAATGGAGCTGCATATGTACTGAAAAGGCTAGATAGCTGGGTAGAAACAACTGTTCTGGTCTCTGTTAAAAATCAAGTGAACTAAATTTTACGAATATAAAAAATACAGAAATTAGATGTTAATAATCTAATATATTACAGAGAAAACAAAGGAAGACTATTCCAAAATATATTCATTTTCATGGCACCCCTTTTTATATCATCAGGTGTCCTCGGGTGAAGGTGTATAATAAAGACATACAATGATGTCCCACATTTGCTCTTGACTCCCAGTGATATTCATCATTCAGTTTCTTTGTCATTAAAAGAAGTAGGTAGGTACTAATTAAACACTTGGAGAGGAAAAAAAAAAAAAAAAAAAAAGAGGAAAATATTAATTAAGGATTAGGTGAAACTTGTGTAACCGAACAATTGAGTAATACTGTGGGAAGGAAACACGTACTTGCTGTACAGGAAAGGACCCGCAGAGTCTTCTGTACTGAACTCCTGAACTCCAACCTACCACAGAGGAGTATGATTAAGTAAACATATAAGGCCCATCTAACAAAAAATCAGCTCAAAGTCCTTAGAAATCAGTGAGTTTCATTCCCATTTCATCTTTGGAATTTACAATATCATCCTTTTAACTACATAGTGATGAAACTTACATTTTATACACTATGTGAGGTTAAAAATTACATTGTCGCATTCAGGAAATGGAAGAGAGAGCTAGAAAATCTTTTCAAAACATATTGAGAAGACATTTTTGGTGGTGTATGTTGCAGCAGTTCAAGTACAGGCAACTGATTCAAGTAGGATATAAGCCAGTCTTCTTTCCTTGCTATAACCCACAGCATTCCTAAGCTCTTCTGGGAAGAGAGTCAACAATAGTAGAGGAAATGTGTTTTCTTTTCATGGCATCTGATATAGAAAAAAATTGAAATCTCACATGAAAAGCCTATCTGCCACATTTTCAAATTGCATGGCAGTCATGTTCCAAGCAAGGAAGTACCCTCTGAGCCCCCCTGCTACGAGTGGGTAGTTAGTGGCATGATGAAGCACTTTATTATGCTCGTCCACAGAGAAGCATATTTGCTCAGTTCAATCTGACAAAGAGACTTGGAAATGAAAACTGCCATGATACTTCAGTCCAGCCAGGCACCAGTGGAGTTAATGCGTTTCTGCTGCATAAACTGCAAATATATGTAACATGGCGTGTATAGAAAGGCCACTGAATCTTTAAAGGGAAACAGGCAGAGCTAATGGGTTTCTTTGAATATAAACATCAGTATATATTTTTGTGACTCAACTCAGCATATTCTATATGGGTTGTAATTTTAAAATTAGTGGTTGGAGGGAGAGATAAGCACCATCAATAAATTAAACTGTAACCCAGCGGTTTAGTCATGAAAGGTTAAAATAAACTTGCTTGATTGATTATGAATTTTAAACAGTTTTTCTTCAATGTAATCAGTGCTCTACCAATGTCATTGCTCATTAAAGAAAAGATTTTCATTCCATCATTTGATTGAGGATGTTTTTTCTCATTTGCATTTTGCTTTCTACCGAGTAAGCATCTTGCCTTCAGAATTATTAGATTTTTTCCCCCCTTGTCTGTCCATAAAAGCCGTAAAGTGGGATGGAGCAGTGATTTAGAGGGATACTACATAAAGATTGAATGAAGATATTGACTACCAGGCCCTAATGCAAACAGGACTGTCTGATGGACTGCCTTTGACAGAATGATGGAAGGGGGCCTTGTGGCCTACTTAGCTGCCCTTCTAATTGGCCTTTATGAATATTTAATGAAATCAAGATGAAATTCAATCAGAGCTTTTACCTGCTGAATCTTAGGGAAAAAAAAAGCAGGATATTATTAGATTTTCCTAGCCCTTGTATACAATAAGATTGTACTGAAATTTCTGTATGTTAGTCAGGTGGCTGAGATGCTTTCTATCCAGGGACTTGGTTTCTTCCAAAGGAATTAACCTTTTTACCACAAAAAGCAGCACGATTTTCCATTTGCATGCATCACTGGTATTTTATTACTGGCATAGTATAATATTTAAGCCATAAACAAGCAATAGCTATTCCCTTTGAAAATATACCCTTAGCAAATTCTTAGTCTGTGCCAATTTGAAGCCTTTTAGGGAACTTTGAGGTCATATAATAGTTTCAGAACTACATAATGTTGTAGCCTAATACTTTGTGCCACATTGGTTGATATATGGGAGAGAATTTGCACGATCTCATTTCTCAAACATAATCTAGGTTGCATCAATAACATTACATTATAGCAATGAGGTATAAAACAGTCTGACAGGCTCCTGCTGTAGTACACTCTTACATTCATTTAAATGTAGATTTTGTTTTTCTGAGTGGAATGCCAGAAAAGCTTTTCATAGAAGCACAATGGACAGATTAATCTATAAATGGTAAATTCAACAGCGAAGAAGGTTTTCCCCATTTTTAGTATTGTGAATTTTATCTTTCTCCCCCAAGATAAGCTGTTTATTCACAGTATGTTGCTTTTATGCATTTTCAGTATCATTTTTTTGGACAGAAAGGAGTTTGGTACTCAGAGATAAACACAGCATGTTAATACTAAGCAATGCATGAGTAAAACCTTATAGATGTGACTAAATAAGAACAGTTCAATATTGCTATTTAAAGGCTTGATTTCTTTTTTAAAAAAATACATGGGCATCAGTACTGCTCCCTTGGCTCTCTAATGCTGATGTCACCATGTACATAACACATACTTGCGCAATAGACGGGTGCATGGTATTATTAGGTGGGGCATAGATGAATACTTCCTTCAATGTTTAGATATGTGTGACTGTCTCTTTCTTAACATGTATTCTAATGGTGCTGTGATTAGAGTGATTTATACAGCACTGCGTATGAAGACTGTGTGATAAGCTCCCCGATACTGTGAGATGCTTTTAACCTGGTACTCTTCTTCTATGTGTCTGGCCAAATATTAGCATCCATAGTGAATAATGAAATAACATCCATTTGGGGGGAGACCACAGGTCTGTGTGTTCTAGCATCTGGCTCCAGCAGTGCCCGGTGGCAAATATGCAAGAATAAAGTTATCTGAGTTATCTGAGTCATCCTAGTGGGCTTCCACCTTCAGAGCTCGTCACTGCAATAGTTGTTCCAGTCTCCACCATTGGGCAGGGCTTCCTTAGGGCCTCCAAAGGGCCTCTCTGGGTTATGTAGGAGCTAGAAATAGCCAGAACATGAAACAGAATAAAAAGAATAAGAAGAATGATAAATGTTGCAGTGAAACTGAACAAACTGGCAGCACTGGGGCTTCTGTACAAGTTTCACTCAGCTGTACTTGTATTTACTATATACTGACTCTTGGTTTGCTGTGCCAAGCTGAGCTGGCACTAAATGGGCTTGGCCACCAAAGAGCCGCAGTGTCATGAGGAAGCTGCTATGCAAGTACAAGATTAACAGAAAGGTGCCTGCACTTTCCTGTTCTGCTCTCACATTGAGGCATGCTTTTTCTTCTAATCGTCTTTTTTCTTCTCCATTTCAATGGCGTATGAGCTATGAAGCCTGGGAATTGGGAATTCATAAGCAAAGGAAATTTGCACAGGAAAAGCAGTTATCCCCTAAGTTCCCTTCCTTTAGGTAGCTCTTTACCCAAGGGACAGTCATCTAATGTAAACAGCAACCTACATCCTGATGACTGAAAACCATTTTAGGACCAAAGTAAATTAAGTTATTTCAGTTTGTTTGTTTGTTTGTTTGTTTGTTTGTTTGTTTTTGGGGGGGTTGTCTTTTGAATGTATATCCAAAGTGGAAGGATGGGTGAGAGAGTGAATGGTCATGCATGTATGTGCATGCATGAATGTTGAGCTAAGAAAAAATAAATACTTGACAGCCTTTTAGAGACTAAAGACTGTACAAAGTCAGGTACAGAACTGGCAATGGAAGTACAAAGCTCTCTGCATCAGTCTTATTCTGGCTTTGCAGGAACTGTATACATGGATGAGATACCTCAGCCTCTCAGCTCATTGGGAAAAGATAGTGGGTTCCTTGCATATTATTGCCCCAAATCCTTTTGTAATCTATCCATATGGAAGGTGTAGATAGCACGTATCTTCTCATACATCTGAGAAAAGAGTACATACCAGACGCTGAAACTGAAAAGTACCTTCTGCAGTATTTCTCACTAACTACTCCAAGTATTTTGTCAAGCTTTGCTTAAATAGTCTGGAAATATTAATGCCATAGGTTTACTTTCAGTAGATTGAACACATCAGTTTGTCTTCGGACCAAACAGATATGCAATAGATTTCCACACACAGCTTGGATTGCTTATTTAAACACAAGCTTTAGCAGTGATAGTTGAAAAAAATATTTCTGGTTTTGCATAAACATGCTCAAAAGGAAATTTATTTATTTATTTATTTATTTATATATTTGTCTATACAGGACAAGATTTAGAAAGATAAATATGCTTGCTTTCTTAGCATCTTTATCCAAGATACCCAGTAGACTTTGGACAATGAACAGCACGTCAGTGAATGATATATATATATATGTAAATAATGTTTTAAAATTCATTCTATTCATTATCCTGTTAAATATCAAAATTTATTTGACATTCCATTTTAACATCTTACTAGTCTGCACTTGTAGTCTTGGAGTTTCATTCTGCTTTCACTCTTGTCTGAACCTGTAACAGTGACCTCCCTGGTACTAAGACAGAATAATTTACCAAGTGAATGATACAGTATGAGAGACTATGAGGATGATAATGAAGTTTACCTTCAAGTCAAACTCAGCTATTAAGGGGAGAAGCATTCCTTCTTGATGTTGATCAGAACGTAAGTAGATGCTTTAGATTGGGAGGGTATTGCTAACAGCACCAGAGGTTATTTGAAGGTGATAAAGTACAACAGTGACTCTTCTAATACTCTGAAAGGTGTGAGATGAATGAAATGTGTCCTGATTTACTCATAACACATTTCAAATAGAAAATTCATTTGTTGTGTACCTGTACATATTTATTCTCTCATTACTTCTTGGAAGAAATTTCTGCAGATTGAAAATCCAGTGGTATCTAGAAATCATGGACTTGATCTGAATCTCTGTCTGTCCTAGGCAGAAGAACAAGCTGCTGATTATTTCATGGCTAGTTATCAATGTGTGAATGCAGAATATAAATCAGAAGGGTTTTTAGCTTATATTCTAGAAAATTAATATTTGCTAATAACAAATGGGGTGCTGGTCAGCAATGAATCAGCAGCGTGCCCTGGCAGCCCAGAGGGCAAACCACCTTTGGGGATTAAACACAACATAGCCAGCCAGTCAAAAGAGAGGATTCTTCCACTATATTTAGTGTTTTTGCAGCTTCACCTTAAATATTGTGTACAGTTTTGGGCTTCACAATAAGAAAGGATGTTAAGGTCCTTGGAAGTGTTCAGAGGAGGGTAACATATCTGGTAAAAGCCTGAAAGGCATGTCCTTTCAGGAGAGGCTTGAGTTGTCCAATCTGGAAAAAGTGGGCTGCCAGGCACACTCGTTGCTCTGCAGCTCCCAGAGGAGGGGAATTGCTGGTCTCCACTCCCTGGGAACTGATGGCAGGACACATGGGAATAATGCAGGGCTACACCAGGGAAGGGTCAGCCTGGACGTTAAGAACAATTTCTTCACTGTTAAAACCTCTGGAACAGGATTCCTAGAGGTGTAGCATCAACCACCTCTCTAGGATTCTCAGAGTTCAAGAAGCATTCAGATAATGCCCTCAGTAATATACTCTAAGTTTCGGTTAGCCCTCAAGTGGTCAGGCAGTTGGACTTGATGATCTTTGAAAGTTCTCTTCCAACTGTTCTGTTCTGTTCTGTTCTGTTCTGTTCTATCAGTTCTGAATTTCTACATATTTAAAATAACTAGTATTATTTGCTTCTTTAATTTATAGATTTAGAAATTGCATCGGGGAGTTATTTTAGAGGCCTTGGCAAGATAAAGACTGGGGCCTGGGGCAAGAAGCTAAAATTATTCTTCTCTTTCTCTCTCTTCATTGTGGAGTTGGGGGAAGAAAGTTTAGGAGTCAAATAAAGGGGAGTAGGTGGGAGTAGGCGGAGTCACCAGACAAGCAAGGGCAGTTTATATCCTAGTTTAAGAAGCAACAATGGTATATGCAGAAGTTGCAGAAGGCAGCTCTCAGTGTCCAATGCAAGAACAAGATATGGTTTTAACAGATGGTTTTACTGAATAACGCTAAAACATTTCCCACACAGCTTTATCTGAAAAGCAGTTGTGATACTAACTTATTTCAATACTTACTTCAGTATATTGTTTCTAAAAATGAACTCTAACAAGCAGAATTTTAAATCAAGAGCATATATACATATACAGATAATCAATGTCTCATCCTTCCAAAAGGTAATGTGCATTTTCCTCTGTAAGAGATCTTTGCTCCTTTATTTACGGAACTGAGGACCAACTAGTGTCAACTTCTTGCTATTGGACCTGAGAGACAGACTCCTGGGATCTGCTCCCAGATGTGTAGCTGATTTTCTCTGTCATCTTGGGTATATCTCTCTTACCTCACTTGGCCCATTTGTAAAAGAGTAACCACACCAAATCACATCAATAGTTTCCTTCATCCTGTAACCTGTACTGAACTGTAACAAACACATCAGTGAGAGTGGCAGAGATAGCAGGCAGTTATGGAATAACATAGCTATAGCCATTTTTTTTCTTACAAATATCAGAAAATGGTTGAAGTCTTATTTAAAGTATAAGGTAATTCCTCTATTTCTTTCTACCCAAAAGTAAACTTGAATATTCTCATTAGATGTATAGAAATCAACTAATCCTTCAATCGCACTTTTCCTCTAATGCCTTGTTCTAGTTCGTTTCAGAGATTAGCTGTGCATAATGTAAGAATTATGTATTTAATATTTTATACATTCAGCCCTTCTGTTTCATAGAATGGCCCTTGTCTCTCACCATTTAATAATGGTAAATAGCAGTCAACTTCACCCTTTTTTTACCACTACTGTTTTTCTGTATCTTTGTTTCTTCCCCTCCAAAGCCTCAGTCTCTGATATATGTTCTGGTGATATACAGCTTTATGTCCACAAGACTTGTTTCATCTGCTTCAAGCAGTTACTGCTGTTTGAGATACAGTGACCAGAACTTAATGCAGCAGGTAAAGAAATATTTATAACATCTGGAGTATTATTTCTGTCTGATAATCAACTCATATCTTTATGCTTTACAGAACTGCTGTGCCGTTCACTCTATGTAATGTCTTTTCAAATCATCTGAGGATAAATACTACCTAGAAGCAAGGTACTATGACAGTATTATCTGGTGCTTTGTATACCTAAGAAGCAAATTCCATTTCCTGGATCAGACAGAAATGAAACCCATATCCAAGCCCGTGTATTATCTATATACAAATTCAGAATACTATGATCTCTCACCCTTAGAACATGACACAAGATCTTTCCTCAACTGATGTGGTATTAAGTTGATTAGAGATATTTTATCTAAGAGTATCTCTGGAGTCCAAAGCTCAGCAGTCAGAGTTTGTGCCCAATTTGGTTTAGTTTAATCCTGCTTTTCCAGGAGAACTTCACTAGAGGTTCTTTTTCACACTTTATAAAAAATAGAGCTGAGATGGAAAATGACATTAAATACAAGTCAGAAATTCATTTGATTCCAGTCAGAATTGTATTCAATAGTGATCAGCCAACATTTATAAAAACAAAGCAATAAATAGCAAATATGACATGATGACAATAAATATGGTGCTTTCACTGTGCATTGGATAAGAGATCTTTATGGAATTAAACTTTCAGTGTATATTATGTACACACATATCTTCAGCCAACATGGGGAAAAAGAAAGACTATCACAACTTCACATATGCAAGTGATCGAGTTGACAAATTACACCAAGAGCCTGGTAGCTGAAGTTAAACACAGTTTGAAATGAGATATGAGACCTTCAGCTGGTATAAATCTGCTAATGTTATAACACCTGAAGAGTTGGCCCAACATCCTTGGATTGGGATAAGACAGAATATTTTGTGCAGAATTTCCAGCAAATTGGATTCTTTCATAGTAGCTATTATTATGAAGAGAAAAGGGCAATTAAAGGGGAGGAGTGGCATGTTAATATTAATAATATAATATGAAACAAGCAATATAAATTAATCCCAGAATATAGGGTATAAATGTTTCATTGTCATGAATCTAGGAAATAGGATGCATTTCAACTAGAATGCATAGGAAAAACAATTACACAGATGCATGTACATTATTGCATTGCAAGGAAATAAATGAAAACCTTAAATTATTACTAAATAGCTACAATTCTTTCACCTCTTTTTTCTGTTTTGTCAGGAATAATGACTATGTTTATGTGCCAAAGGCAAATATGTATTACTCAGACTGCTGGTTCAGGACTGAAGCCTATGACAGTATCTTTAATAATATACAGTCTATTTAATATCCGCTTTTTTGTGTCCTGCACAACTTATAATTATTGCCAGCAGGCAAAAAAAAAAAAAAAAAAAAAAAGGAACAGTAGGGGAAAAGAATACAGTGGAAAAATCTTTTCTAGGCAGAACATATTAGAGATGGTGTTTGGATTAAAGTGAGTGCAATGAATTGTACATATACTGTGACAGTTAAACCTGGAAAAGATCTTACAAAATCTCCATTACATCACAAGAGATGGAAGATTTATAAGATCTGAAAACCTAAAGCAAAACCAGTTTCAGCCTGCAGGCCCTTTTGGAGTCCAAACTGTGCAATTACAGGTGCTGCAGATGGTGGAAAGCTGAAGGCGCTATTTATTTTTTGGTGGCAGACCAAAAGTACTCACAGAGATCTAAAAAAAAATGCTTCTTATTTGCTTTTCTCTCTGTGTGCCCTCAGCAGTGCATTCTGTGGTTGCTTAGAAATGGATAGTTTTTTAGAAAACTGACTCCAAGTTCAAGGGCCAAATTCTCTGCTGGCACAACTCCACCAATGCTAATGGTGTTAAGCCAGCAGAAAATTTGGCTCCAAATGCTGTCTGATTAGATAGTCTGTCCACGGGCTCCAAGAAGCCCAGAAATTTTCAGTATAGTTTAATTCAGGGTAGCTAGAGTAGGGAGTGAGTATGGGCTGTACTTCCTATAGGAAAATCAGAATTAGAGATGTTCTAGGGTGTTTGTTAGAAACACAACATCTATCTGTGTTACTAACCATTCATGTTTAGAGACTTGGCTCGAAGTTGTAGGAGTTCTGGAGTGAGGAGTTTTGTAGCCAAGTGTTATTTCTATTTCCATAATATAGATACCAGGAAATCATGATACTGGCTCATACGCACTGTTCCACTGTGGGTGTCTTCTCACATGACATCCCCAGCTAATCAAAACTAAGATGTATTGATAGAACTAGTGGTAGGGTTGGCAATCTGCAGTAATAGCCTGTCCACTCCTGGTTATATATCCAGACACATTTATTTCAGAAGTATTGTTTCTCTATTTATTTTATTTTATTTTATTTTATTTTATTTTATTTTATTTTATTTTATTTTATTT